>NC_048896.1:93864938-94058658 GCF_011077185.1 Oxyura jamaicensis | reverse complement strand
CCCCCAGCCCCCGTTACCCCCTCCCCGGTTCCCGATCGCGCCCCCCCTCCCCGGTTCTGACCTGAAGCGCCCCCCGCAGTGCTGGCACTGGTCTCCCACCCAGCCGGGCTGACACTCGCACTGCCCGCTGGCCGGCTGGCAGCGCCCGCCGTTGGCGCACGGTTTGTCGCATTCCTTCCCCAACGCCGCCGCCAAAGCCGCCGCCGCCGCTTCTTCAGAAGCTCCGGCGGCACCGGCCGCACCGAAACCGGGCCCGGCCGGTCCCAACAGAACCAAGAGCAGCAGCAAAGGAGGCAACAGCCTCTTCCCGGCCCGGCGACCCGGGTCCCGCAGCGCCGAAAGCTCCCGCGCCATCTGCCGAGTGCCGGCCGGGACGACGCGGCCCATCCGCCGCGGGGCCTCCCGGGACGGTGGCCGGTGAGGGGGCTTCCGCCGCCGCCGCTACGGTGGCCGGGAAGGGGCGGGAGGAGGGAACGGAGCGAGGGAGGGAGGGGAACGGGGAGGGGGGGGGGGGGGGGGGGTCCCCCCGCCCCCTCCCCCCGGATCGCCCCCCCACCCCCCCCCCCCCCCGCCATGTTGTTCCCCACCACCACCACCTCTGGTTGGGGGCCGCTCTTGGAATTATGGAATCGGGGAATTACTCGGGTTGGAAAAGCCCTCAGAGCACACCCCCTGCCACCGCTGTCACCCACCGAACCATGTCCCCAAGCACCGCGTCCAACCTTGCCTTGACCACCCCCAGGGACGGTGACGCCACCACCTCCCTGTCACCCCGTCCCCACACCCGACCGCTCTGTCTGAGCAGAAATGTCTCCTCATGTCCCACCTGAACCTCCCCTGGCGCAGATTTAGCCCATTCCCACTTGTCCTACCACTAGTTACCTGTGAGAAGAGGCCGACCCCCAGCTCCCCACCCCTTCCCTTCAGGCAGTTGCAGAGAGCAATGAGCTCTGCCCTGAGCCTCCTCTTCCCAGACCAAACACCCACAGCTCCCTCAGCTGCTCCTCACAGGACTGTGTCCCAGGCCCTTCCCCAGCTTCGCAGCCCTTCTCTGGGCAAGCTCCAGGGCCTCGATGTCCTTGTACTGAGGGGCCCAGAGCTGAACACAGCACTCGAGGTGCGGCTACACCAGAGCAGAATACAAGCGGACAGGGAGGCCTCCACCATGAGGTGGGAGGCCTTGAGGTTGAAATCAGATCAAAAAATAAATAAAAATAAACAGTTTTCATTTATTTTTCATTGGTTGGTTGGCTTTTAAACAAGCACTCGTGCTGCACGTGGTGCGCTGTGTCCCGCCGGTGGCCCCGTGGGCTGTGGTGAGGGGAGCAAGGTGCCACCAGCCAGGCTTTGGGATCCCCTCTGGGACACGGGGCCACGCGCAGGAGCACCTGAGGGAGCCGTGCCTCGTGCCCAGGTTGTGCCCTGGGCTCATCCGAGCTGCAGATCAGTTCATGCTGATGTCCACCATCACTTGGCATGAGCACAAGGAGCAGGCTGCTCTCCAGTGGTGCTAAACCGAGCTCGGAAGCTTGGGGTGTTTGTCATTGCAGGGCAGGAAGGGCTTTCTGTTTAAAACTGGGAAGATTCATCCATCTTACTTAATGGTGTAAGCTCGAAAATGCAGTCCTCAGAAAGGGATACCTTCCTACCCTGGAAAACAAGCTCATGCTTTGCAAGGATTTCTAGGCCTTAATTCCTCACAGCGAAGAGCTGAGGAAGAAGTAACGCGGCTGTATCTCGAGCCCTCTCCTGAGCTCCTGGGCAAAGCCGCAGGATGTTTTCCAAACACCAGCAAGGATGCCATTTGCAGCAGGAAGGGTGGAGCAGAAATGCGGGTGCTGTTTGAAACTATCATACCTTTCATTTTCAGCTGGGTGAAGAAGGAGTGGGAAAGTTGAAGACGTTGGCATTCTTGGGCAAAGAATCTCCATTAATCTGTCTGTATCTGGAGTTACTTGGGTAGTTAATTTAACACCTTGTTTCAGGTGTAGAAAAATAACAATTGAGGTGTATTTTTTTGATGTTGTTGTTTAACGAAAGGCAAAAAATACATATTATTCACATTTTCCCTTGAAAGGGGGCAACCAGGATTTGGGTATACTACTGCAAGATAGAAATAGCCTGACTCACTGTATTTATTGGCTCATTTTTATTTATAAACAAAAACAGCAGTTACCTGAGCTGAAGGAGGTCTGGATAATAAACAGGTATTGAGTGCATAGGAAAGAAAACAGTCTGAAGACCAGCATGCGTATGTCTGCTTTCAGTCACGCATCTCTCTAACAAAAATCATTTTTCTTATAGTTTGCCTTTTCTGTCTGAGGCCCAGGAAGGAGAGTGCAATCATGGCTTCAGTTTAAAAATGCTGTGCTGGGCTGATCTGGTAGCCAAAGGAGGAAGAAAAAAAATGTCAGAGATGAGAAAGAGATTACACAAACCTTCTGGACCATGCAGAGGTGGAAGCACAGAGGTGGTATTTCTATCTACATGTGTTTTCCTGGGCCACAGACAACTGCCAGGATGCCTTGGGAAGATTCAGACACCATCCACTTGCCTGCCACTGTCCAAGACATTGCCACCAAAAGCCAGTCTGGCTCCAAGGCTCACCCGGCTTGGGATACAGCCAGCGCATGATACTGTGCTCTGGACTGTCCTCGGTGTGCAGTACAGATGCTGCCAGCACGACTTGCTCCCACCAGCTCAAGTCAAAGGGTTCCCACCTGTGGAATTTCTCTGGGACAGCTTTTTTATTGCGTGTATTGCTTAGATATCACCTGCTCTGGCCTGGGGTTGGTATCTGCTGTCAAATATCACCTCCACCCTCTGCCCAGATCTGTTTGTATTCACCTGCGGTTGTCAGAGGGAACAATACCTCTATTTTCACAACTCCTGCTTGCCTCTTTCTTGCCAAATGTAGGTATTTGTTGCACAAGAGAATGAAAGTAAAAAGATTGATTGACATGGTGAGAATAAGCCTGGAGAAACTGCTTGCATCCTCCAGCTGAATTTCTCTGCATCAGTGTCACGCTTGGAGAAGGTCTTGTGTGCTCAACAACTTTTTTTTTTTTTTTTTCCCCACCTAAATTTGTTGGTCCAACACAAGATAACATCTCTCCTTATACCTTGCCCTCCCCTTTTCGTATAGTAAGTAGTTCCTTAAAATTGATAATCCAGAGGAAACCTTTCTACAAAATAACTGAAATCATCAGATCTGTGCGGGGGTGGGTTAGTTTTTATCAAGCAAACTTCAGCTCTCTTAAAGGAAGGGTTACGAAAGATCAGCTCGGCTGCATAAGATCATCCAGCAGATGAGAGCGAGGAGAGAATGCTATCACATTGTGACAAGGTGATAGTCCAGCTAATGCAGCATTCATCAGCTGCCCGTGGCCAATCTCAAATGCTTCAGAGAAGACTAACATCCGTGAATGTTGCACAAGAGAAGAAATCCTTTCCTGACCTTGCGAGGGATCACACTGTGCCCTGTTGCTATCTGGAATAAAACATTAACCATGGGAGAACATTATTGTTAAATTAAGTTTAGTCTGAGCAATTTTAACACGCAAAGAATGCTCGTAAATTCTTTCCTTGTTTGTTTTTTGTTTCTGTTATCAAGCAACTTTCCAACATGCGAATGTGGTTTGGAAGGGGAGGAGTTAGGTTAGCTCAGAAGGCAGGCTAGGCTATTTTTGTTCTGGACAGCTGAAATACTTCATAATAGACATACTACAATGATAAAACGCCCTTTCCTGGCAACAGGCACAGCAGGACAATGGTGTTTTTGCAAACCACTTATAGTAAGAGTATTGCACTGAGGGATGGAAGAGTTCTGGGTATCCTGGGCAAAAAAAAAAAAAAAAAAAAATCATCACAACAGCACTTAGGTGGCTGTCACACAATTACATGCAGCACTTGAAAACAACAACTAATTAATAAGTGAGCATTTCCTTGGACGTGGATTCTAGACAAGCCTGCAGCGAGCGAGTATCACCAGCACTGACTTATGCTTGGAGCTGCCCTCGCCTCTTTTTCACTCTTGCTGCCACAGTTTTATGACCCTGTATGTTGTCGCTGTGCTTAAGTCAGACACGTATTTACTCAGCGCGTATTTGCTCAGTATGTAAGTCACTACCCTATTCGCATGCCCAATGACAGGATAGCCGGAGACGCTAATTAATGAATTGGCCTCCGAGGTGAAATTACGTCCTCGTTAAGAAGACTCCCGTAGATATTAATAAGGTCGGACCATCATTGCTGACGGCTGAGTCAGGGCTGAGCTGGGTATCGCAGAAGTGTAAACAGCGGAGCTGCCCTGCGAGGCTGGTGGCTCGCTCTGGTTAGCTCTGCCACTCAAATGGGCCGAGTCACTGTGATTCCTGGGGTCAAAAGCCACACGGAGCCTAACGCCGTGATATAAATGCGTTTTGCCTCCTGGTGAGATGAGCTGTTGCACAGGAGCCCTGCTGAGAAGCTAACCTCCAGAAATAACTCCCTTCCCAAGGGCCTGGAACCAGCTATTTCCAATTAGCTCACAACCCAGCATCAACAGTTTTTCTGTTCCTCACCCAAGCCGATGTTCCCACCCGCTGCAACCTCTCCCACATTCCCGAATCCTCAGCATCTCACAGCCCGCTCCCTGCTCTCGATGCCCTTCAGCTGCCCTGCCGGGACCAAGAAGTCACAGGGCTCCAGCAGCGTGTCCTTGCTGCCCATCTGAAACGTCTTCCTTGCTCTGCAAAGAGCAGCAGGAAGGAAATGGATTTCCTGCTGTCCATAACCGAGGCCATCCCATGCACCCCCCCCCCAGAAATTCCTCACCCTCCCAAGATGAAGAAAACAGCAAGAAATTCCTGCTGTGGCAAAAAGCGACTCGTGCCTAGCACTAAAGCCCTTCTCATTAAATGCAACTTCAGGCCGAATAGCAGAGACGGCTCGAAACAAAAACCTATTTTCCCCAAGGCTTCTCTTCCCTTGGTACTTCATCTCTGCAGCTCGGGGAAAGGCAGAGCCCGAGCAGCATCAGGCCCAGAGCAAAATGTATTTATTCACTGGAAGCACTCCGCTGCTGTCTGGGGAGGTGTGTGGGCCAGCCGTGCACTCAACAGCTGCCACGTGATTTTCCTTCAAAACACTGTCTGGGTCATTTGAAGGGCTTGTTTGATCTTTTTTTTTTTTTCTCCTCTCCAGAATTCAGACTCGGGGCAAACAACTCACGCTTGTTTTCTTTTGGTTTCTCTGATAATGTCTCAGACCTCAGGCTGGCACCGCTCCTCCTTCCCGCATGCGAATCAGGAGCTTTCCCACTGGAGCTCCCCAGCTGCTACAAGTGTACCCACGGCAGGAGTGAGCACAGAAACTCGGGATTTCCTACCCACCCACCTGGAAATCCTGCGGTGAGCGTGTCTGACAGCACGCGTCCACTTATTACAGCACATGCAGGCACACCGGAGATTGCTAGAGGTCCACTTTGACCTCTCTTTTCCTTCATTTAGATGTGAACATAATGACCAAAGGTCCTCAGACAATGTCATTAATAAGGAATTAAATATAGTAAATAGAGTGCTGCAAGGGACAAAGGTCTGATAGGCTGAGTGATGGTGAGCAGCTGAAAAATACCTGCATGTGCACAGTTGCTTCAGATCTTTCATTTTTTTAGGGTAAGGGGAAACTGGTTATAAAACTTCATTGCAACTGCAGAAATTGGGACAGAAAATGAAAGGCTATTACAAAGCTGATGTGGGAATTGTGGCCAGGAAGGCCATAACTGCCTCCCGCAGACCTTGGTTCTGCTCACCTGCCTTTGTGCAGAGCCCTGTGAGAGCTTCAGTGATCACGAAAAATTGAGGACCTCCGTTTTATACCTCATTCAAAAGAGACGGTATTTCACACTGTACAATCCTGCAACACCACACGGCCGCTGGATCGATCCCTGGACAGCAGAAAGCACTGCGGTGGTCGAGTTGCTTACGGTATATCTGCCCTGCCTCTGTTTTTCATGTAGCTTTTCTATTCAAACACTAGTCAAGGCGGCTTTCTTTATGAGACCAAAGTTTAGAAAGCTTTACCGGGGGCGGCCCAGATGGCATTCGGCTGCCTTCAGCTGCCTCTCTGATCAAAAGTGCTCCAGTTTCCAAGTTGTGTCTTGAAAGAGCTTTATGGGAAGATTTGACCCATTTACCTCCCCCCATGTTAGCTGGAAGATGTGCAGGCTCTGAAGACCAGCATCCATTCACCTCAAATTGGGTGAAAACAGTGTGTGTTTGGGAAAATGTGGATGTGCACGAGCCTGGGACAAACGGTGGCCAGGCCTTGGAGAGCGTGGATCCCAGCCCAGAACCATAACCTCTGTGAAGCCGCTCCTCCGAAGTCCTGGCATATTCGGAGATGACCTTGAGTTTCAGAGGGAAAATGAGGGCATTGTGTGAAGGGTAAGGATGGAAAAAGTTAAAACCAAATTAAATTCGAAAGAAAGTAACTTGCACTTCTTGGGGACAGCAGAATCACCTCAGGATGCCACCCCCGGCAGCTGTATTTGGAAGACCAATGCAAGATTGACCAACTGCACTTTCAAACTCTGCTGTGTCTAAAAAGAAAGGCTTTGTCTGCAGGCAGCCCTTCTGCCTGGCGGCGTCGTCCCATCCAGCCGGCTCTCTGCAAGGAGTGCGTTGAATACATCAGGCCTCTTTTTTTTTTTGCAAGAACAGCGCAAAATCCCGAGTGTGGTAAGTGACTGAAAGACCATTGACCAACAATAGGGAGTCAGACGCAGTCTGGGGAAAGCCGCGATGCTATGAAAACAGCTCTGTCTGCCCTCCTTGCTAAAGGGAGCCCAGCGAGAGGATCGGGGCAGGCATTCAGAAGCCCGGGACAATGCGGCACGTTCAGCTGGAGGGAAGAGGATGAAAAGAGAGGGGCTGCCGTGATTGTGTGGGGCATTCCGGGCAGGAACAAAGGGAGGCGAGGCGGTTTTGTGCAATTGAAACAAATAATAATAAAAAAAAGAATGGTGAGGATGTGATGCAGCACCTCGGAGTTACTCATGGGGAGGGGGCTCTGCGGGGCCTGAGCTGGCGGCTCTGTCCTGTGGCACCGGGGAGTGGGAGCAGCTGGTGTTTGAGGTGGGTTTGAGGTATTTCCTCCCCCAGGGAGATGAGAATCCCAGAACATGGGGGCAGGCGGAGCCCCCCATGTCCTGTGGGACCCCCTGCCCCAGCAGGGTGCCCCCAGCAGGGTGCCCAGCCCCACGTCCCGGCGGCTGCTGCAGCTCCCCCAGGAGGAGCCCCCCAAGCTCTGGGCAGCCTGTGCCAGGGCTCCGGCACCCGCCCGGCCCAGCAGTGCTGCCTGAGGGGCAGGGGGAGCCGCCGGGGCTCCGGGCTGGGCCCGCGGCCTCTGGGCCTGGCCCTGGGCACCGCTGAGCAGAGCCTGGCTCCGGCCTCTCCGCACCTCCCTGCGGGGCTTGGCGGACACGGACGGGATCCCCCTGCCCTCCTCGTCCCCAGGCCGAGCAGCCCCAGCTCTCTCGGCCTCTCCTCGCAGCAGAGGTGCCCCAGGCCCTGCAGCAGCTCGGGGCCGATGTTGGGCTCTTTTCACTATGTCCAGGTGTCTCTGGCACTGAGGAGCCCAGAACTGGGCATGGGGCTCCAGGTGTGGCCTCACCAGTGCTGAACCTAAGGGGAAGCACCACCTCCCTTGACCAGATGGCAATACTTTGCCTAAAGCAGCCAAGAATACTGTTTGCCTTCTTGGCAGCAATAGCTTGGCAAGGAAGAAGAGGAAGCAAGGGAGACGCTGTGCTCTTCCTGCCCCACCACCCTCTCTTCTTCACCCGCAGAAGCTGACGGCCCCACCAGGCTCTTGCAGTTCACCGCTGCCTTGCCTTCGCCCTTTCTGGACCAGCATGGACCAGCACCGCCCAGCCCTCTACAAGGAAACACAGCTGCTGCCCGTGACGTGCAGCCCGGCTGCCTCTGACTCATGCTTCTGCCACGGGAACACCTTCCTTCCCTAATCAGCCCCCGGGCACCACCTGGGGACAGGGGTGTCCCCAAGCTGCCAGCCCCCAGGGGACCGCAGGGAGGTTGGGCTCCAGCTCCCGGTTCTCCCTCTTCCTCCAGCTCACCATGGAGTTGACCCTGGCTCTTGGGAAGGACTCCTGGGTGTTCCTCACCCTTTGGAGAAGGTCCTCATCTCATTTTCTCAGTTGCTTGAGGTCTTCGCCCTCTTCCCCCAAGGAAGCAGCAGTGGAAGGAGGCACCAGCCTGGGGCTGAACCCCTGTCAAAAATCACAGCTCAGTTTGCACCTCCTGCACATTCACTTTACCCTGCCAAAGCTCCCGGGGGTGGAGCAGGGCTGGGGGCGGCTGTCTGGGCACCCACCCTTCTGCTGAGGCTAACGAGCTGGCGTGTTCATTAGGAGCTGCCAGCAGAGTTCCCCCTTGATGTGGCTCTGCAGGAAAACACCCTTCAGAAAAGGGCAGCCGGTGCAAGTCCTTTCCCCAGCCAGCTCCTCAATCTTCCCGGCAAAACCACCCCAAGCTCTTCTCCATCAGTGGCACACTTGTCTCAAAGCCTTCATTTTTTTTTTTTTTTTTTTTAATACCAACGGCTTAAGTGGTAATGCTCCTGAATTTCCTCTCTGCCATCCTGCAGCTTCTAGCTCCCGTCTTTGCCCAGGCGGCTGCCGAGCAGCAGCGCAGTTTCACTCCAGCCTGACCCCCAGCTCCGACCGAGCTGCTCCCTTCTCATCGTCCAAGCAAAAAGGAACCAGGCCTGACCGGGGCTAGGCTGCTGCTTTCTCTGGGTGAAATTATGCGGGTTTAAACCAACTTAATTATGGGCGGGGGGCGGTGTTTGCAGAAGGGACGTAAGCCCTGTTGTTCAGCCACCTTGGGCTCATTTCGATTCATCAAAGGTCCTCTGGGATTCGGAGCCTAACATTTACACAAAGTTTATTATAATTTAATTTTTACCCAAACTTCTACGGGCGTGATTAAGAGCGTAAATGATCCGGCTGACTTCCGTGGGAGTGCCTGGACGTGCGGTTGAACTTGTGCCCGCAGCCTGACAAGAGTGAAACTTCCACATGGGCTTGCCCGTGCCCTGATGAAACAGCACACAAGGAACTCGGTTCCAGATTGCATCAACTCATTCTGCTTCCTCCTATCACGGCAGGCCAAACCAGTACGCAGCTACTGACTTTAAACCCAGGTTTGAAACCAGTTCTCCAAATGCCTCTCGCACACCCGGTGCAAAGATAGTTGTGCAAAGCATAATTGGTGTAATAAAGCCCGGGATAATAACAGCATGGGAGCAGGTGCTTCATTAGAAGCGGCATGAACATCACCGGAGAGTAGGAAATGACTAAAAGTTACAGGGGAGGAAGCACAATTCCATGCAGAGCACACGGAGTGTGCGGGGATGTGTTTGTTTCACGCGTGGAGCAAACCGAAATGTGGAATCGCAGAAAAATTGAAGGCATCACCCGGTCCAACCCTGCCCCCTTCCTCCCAGCAGCTCAGAGCACCTTGGAGCAACGTTCAGGGCTTGAAAATAAATGGGCAGTCAACACCTCTGACCACGAAACCAAGATTAATAGTTCCATGCTCCTTAACTCCAGCACAGCCGTGGATACCTAAACATTCCAGGGCTTAACTAAGGATTAGACCAATTTTATGAGTGAAAGAAACTTGGAAGGGAGAACACGCGCTCCTCACTTGTTTAAGGCAGCGCCACTCCCTCATGGGTTTGGGGAGGTGTGAGCAGGAGGAATAAATAGGGGACAGACCCGTGACAGCTTTCAGTGAGGGGGGTGAGTCCTTGCAAAACGTGGGGTGCAGGGGTAGAGGAGTTGAGTGAGAAGAGAAAGGGAAGGTGAGAAGAAAAGGGAATGGATGCGCCCCTGCTGCTCTGTTCTGTGTGGGATTTATGGGCTCCAGTTTCTGGGGTCAGAGGCAAGGAGGGACTGGGGGATCACCGAGGCTGGCCGTCTGCCTCCATCCCGATGCCCCTGCCCTGTGCATGGCGCTCCCACCCCGCCTGCAGCCCCCGAGGGTCTCGCATCCCCGTGCCCTGGGGCTGCTGGAAAAGCCCAGCGCCGTGGCGCAGTGCGGGGGGATTTCCACTGCGACCGGAGCCCTGGGCAGCTGTGCAAGGAAGCAGAACGTTTGGCTCAAGAATATTGCTCCATAATCCCTTGGGTTTCTTGGGAGGAAACGGTGCTTCATTATAATCCAAAAAGGTCGGGGTGAGGGGGGGGGGGTTCTTTCAGTTGAACGCTATTAAAATGTTTAATAGTATTAAATCTGCTGTGATTTAAGACAAGAAATATAAAAAGGCTTTCCTGCTTTTCTTCTGCTCCTTTCAGCAGCACTGCTCTAAGTGTCCAGCCTTACGCAAAGGCAACAGAGGAGGAAGAGTGGAGGGGGCAGAGGAACGGGAAAATCCCAGCCCCGTTCAGCACGTTGGAGAACCACCTTCCCCTGACATACATCTGGGGGTTCGAGGCCTTTGGAAGGTGAAGAGGCTCCCAGTAAAATAGAAAAGGTATTTTGGAAAGAGTGGAACTGCCTCGTGCCGCAGCTCTGGGCTGCTTGGTGAACGCCTCTGCTCCGGGAGCACGCACGGGTGGCTGCTGCTGCCACGGTGCTTGAGAAACAGCGGGCTCTCCAGCAACAAGATGCTCCCAAGAGGGGTCTTCAGAGCCGTGTTGTGCGTTTTAGAAACAACGCTGGAGAGAAGCTTTATCTGGGGATCTGTGAGTCAGCTTACGCTTGGTGCTGGGAGATAAATATGCTATTTAGGTACGTACAATAATGCCCATCTCAGAGGAACGGCTGAGAGACTCAGACAATCGATATGACCAGCACGTCTGCTAACTGCATGCAGAGATCAGCGTTAAGAAGTTGTTGCGGTTAAGCCCTGAACAGGCAGGGAGAGCCAAGAAAATGCATTCCTTGGCTGAACCGTGTTCCAGCAATGAGTAGGCGGCGACGGCCTTTGCAAAGTCATGAACGCTGTCCTTGCTCCAGCCCAGAAGTGCTTGCTGCATCTCCTCCAGGTTATTTGATATTTTTTCAATATCTGTCTCAGAGGCTGGGACTCATCTCCTCTGGCGTGAGACGCTGGCAGCGCAGATGTCTCCATCTGAGGCAGTCCCCGAGGTTTTCTCTGTGGTCAAGAGAGAACCATGGACTTTCCAGCGTGGGATTTTCCCGAGCTGCTTTACACAGAGGTCTGTCTACACTGCACCCTGTGGGGCTGCAGAGGCTTTTTGAACAGGCAGAGCTCCACGTGGCAGATGCCTGCTGGTGCCCGCATGGATCCCACCCACGGTCACCTCCACACCAAAGCATGGCAGGGTTTTGCTTTCATTCCTGCGTGAGGACAAGCTGTTACAGCTGCCCCATGGCACAGCCCGAGCTCCAGAGCTCCTGATTCGGACACCTCAGGCTGCTCGTGGTTATCTCTTCAGCCAGGGACTGTGCTCTTTGCAGTCCTCAGAGCTGTTCCTTCAATTTCCTTTCTGCCTGGGTTTTGGCTCAGAGGCAGTTCACCAGATGCTTTATCGGTGCCATGTCTCACTCCTAAGTTTGCTCACTCCTAAGCAACTCCAAGGTGCAACTATAAGTATGGATATAAGGAGTGTTGGGAGGTCTCTAGCCCATCCTCTGCCCCATGGCAAGGCTGTTGCACCGTTACACACCTGGGACGCATCAGTCTGCTCAGTCAGTGGTCGTTAAGAGCTAGCATTGCCCAAACTTCGAGCTGGAGCCAAGCTCAGCCAGTCTGGGATTCTGGGATTTTGTCCTACAGAAGCCAGAGGTGGCTCCTGAGAGCTTGTCCGTGCCTGTGTGGGGCTGGGGAAGAGGGCTTGACTGCTGCTCCTGGGAAGAAGGTCTGGGAAAGCCCAGAGCTGCCCCACCAGCACGCCGTTGGGGTCTCTCAGGCCAGGAGCATTGACCTTCAGCATGTTCCAGACCCACAAACATGAATATTAGAATCCACCACATGCCCATATGCTCGTGACTGGTCCTTGAGCTGGCCCGAAGCCCCCTACAGAAGGGCTCCCAGCCAGAAGAAGCCAGCCTGGCTTCGCTCAGAGTGTCCCGTATAACCGTCGCTGCCTAATGGCCACGTGTTTCCTTTAAGATGCTACCGAATCGCATCTTGTAATGAGGACGTGCACGTTGCATCCTTCCATTAGCCGTGCGAGAGATCGATGTGTTTCTAGTGGCAATGTATCGGTAAACACAGCACTGAATTTCTCCGTTACCGAGCGGAATACAGCAGGTGGCCAAAATGTTCCTGTGCTCCCTTCCGCAGGGACGCAATGTGTGCAGATTTTCGAGTGGAATTTCTGTTTACAGCCACCTTTCCACGCGGGTGTTTCTAAAGGGCCACACAGCTTCGTTTTCGCTCCCTGTTGGGTTACTCGCCAATTATTTCCCCGTGTCAATTAAATAAGTCTCGCGTCAGACCACGGGCGAGGACCGGAGGCTTGGTGCAGGAGATGCTAACGCAGCGCCAAGCAAAGCAAAGCGTTTCTTCTGCAGCAAGCTGGTAAGCACCCAGCAAAAGGAGGAGGTGAGCAGGAGGATGAGCATAAAATTCAAAATCTCCGATTTTCAGCCTGCGGTTTGTAATCTTCAGCAAGGGGTGGCTGCCCAGGCAGTAGTGGGGAGAGAGTTAAGGGAAAAAGAACACAAAAATGCCAAACTCCGCGGGTCGCAAGAGGATGCAGCTAAATGGGGAAAGGAATTAAAGCTGAAAAGAAGGAGCCGTTGTTTGGTAGGGGCTGAGACGGCGAGGCAGGGGAAGGACGGCGTCACGAGGGCGGTGTGTTTGGGGGATGAGCTGGAAGAGAGCCCCAGAAGTGGTGGTTTGCAGAGGAGTCCCCACGTGCTGGCGGAGAGGTGCCCTTCGGCTTGCACGGAAGTCTCGTGATGGTGTAAAGTGGCTCCTTCTCGTAATTATTTTTATCATCTTTTTCACTCTCCCTTTGCCCAGGGATGAAAGGTCTGCCTCTGGGGCAAACGTAGCCAAGAAATAAATAAAGAAAGAAAGAAAAAAGAAAGAAATGATTCACCTCTAGGCAACTCTGAAGCTAAGGAACGAGGAACAGGAGGGGGGAATAACTGAGCTGGTGACACTGGGAGCTGGGAGTGGGAGCAGGGGGTTAAGAGCAGGGATTATTACGCAGGAGTAATTTCATCGACACACAACAAGCACCCCGCTATAATTAAGTGCTGAAAACTAACAGCCTACCACGAAGAGACGGTATTATGGGCTCCGCAGTGCTCACATAGCAGCCTGAATAATGGTGTCAAACCGGGATATTCACTGGGGGATTAATGAGCAGTTAGAGCACGAAAGCTCCCCACCAGAAGGTAATCTCCAGGAAATGTCTGCGAGCTCGATTGTTATTACTTAAACAAACAGCGAATGGCATTGTTGAATATAAAAATGTTTACGTTGTCTTATAAAAATGTCAGAAGAGAGGTGAAGGGGAAGTGTTTTACAGCACATATCCAGATGCCAACCTCGTTTCCCACATCCTTTGCCTTAGCGTTAGCCCCCCAGACTCCTTAATTTGCACGTGGATACCACGCCATGATCCCTGAGTGCCTGGCATCTGCCTGTGAGAGTGGATATTTCTGCAAGAGCTGTTCCGTGACAGGCACTAATACATCGTTGCCATTTCTATATGCTCTCTTCCCTGGTGTGAAAACACCTTCTTCTTCTGCTTGAGCCCACGGAGCGTGACGATCTCCTGGCCGATGGTTAGGGGAGTTTCAGGAGCTGCTGGAGGACACAGCTTGGGACTGCTGGTGTTGGTAGTCCCAGGCTGGTATCTCAAGGTAGAGGCATGAGGATTCACAAGCCTTAGGGGGGGGGAGCTCGTCTTGTGTTGGGGTGAGCATCTCTGGTGATTAAATGCTCCGCTGACTTCTTAGAGGATTCGCCTTGAGTGAGATGATGCTGGACAAGTCACCTGGCTGATGGCTGATAAAGGGGCAGTGACACAGGAGGCCAAGTGCTCTCAGGGAAATTAACTCTCTCCACAGACACGGAGATAATGAACTTGTTTTAACCTCTGCTCCCCAGGGCTCGGTTCTGTTACGTGAGCCTGATATCCTCTGTGCCTCTCCAGGCATCCTGATATGCCTGGTCTTCCTCAGTTCTGTCACTGTAGTGACAGGGACCGAGGACACCTCTGCAGTTCTCTGTCTTCCAGCTCCTCACTGCCAAGTTAAGCCAAGCTGAGTGTGAGCAGAGAGGCAGGGAGCATCCCGGTGGCTCTGCCAGCACTGAGCATTCGCAAGTGACAGGCAGGATAAGGCCCTGTGCTTTGCCGTCTCCTCTGCATCACCCTCGATGCAACCCAGATCCCTGCTGCCCATGGGAGCACGCTGAAATCTGCTCCAGCTTCTGCTGGCTGCCCCAGTGACCACCCCAGTTCCCAGCTTGCTAAAGCAAGGGCCCGGCAGCTCGGGTAGCCAGAAAGCCCCAGTTTTGCACACAGGAGACTCCATCTCACTGTGCCTTGCACGCAGCCTGCCCCAGCTGACCCCAGTTCAAGCCATTTCTCCCCGTATCAGCCGCAGGAGGGGATTTCACCCTGCTCTGGTCTCAGCTGTACTCAGACATCGAACGTGCAGCCACGGCCAGGGCAGCAGGCAGGGAACTTCGGGGCTTTAAGTCTGGCTTTGGAGTCCTGTTACCTCCTGCGGTCCCCAGCTGGATCTATTTTTGGTGCCGTGGCTTCTGCACCTCTGAGCAGCGCTGATTGCCTGCTCGGGCTGTCGGGAGGCCGAAGCACAATGTGTCTGCCTACAGCAGCTGAATTGGCCTGAGCTTTACAAAGCTAATCAGCCATGAAAATGCCCCTCCTTGCCATCCTGGAAGAATTGACTTTTATGACGAGAGACATTCTCTTTCCAGCCCGGTCAAAAGGGTAGGAGGCCTTCTGGGGAGATTTCAGCTGTCCTGAGCATCCCATAGCCAGAGAGCTCAGATCTCAGAGCTTTCCCTTAACCCTCTCCTACCCTGGAGTCGGGAACTGCCAGAGCTTAACTGCTGGGTTAACACAAAACCTGTGCGCTTGGGTTTTAATTCCTTGTCTCAGAGATCAGCTGCACGGAGCGGTGGGCATCCTTCCTGGCTCCTGGGGACAAATATTGATTGATATCTCTAATTACAGACAGCAGGGTTTGGGCTTGAAAGCTGCTGGTGGTAGGTGATGGCGGGGATTGTCCTGACAAGGCACCTCCTACGACCTCTCCCTGGAAATATCCTTGCCCACTGGGGTAGCCTGATGTCCTGGCACGGCTAATGGGGCACAGCTCCTGGCTCCTGCCCTTACGTCTGTGTCCCACATCCAGCCTCACATCTGCACAGCCCACGGATGTGGATTTATCTCCGGCGTGCACTGTGCTGTTATCCGCGGCTACGTTTAGCCAACGATGCCAAAAAAGAGCAACGCAGGAGATGGGGGCTGAGGTTGTCCCGTGTTGTAAAGCCCCCTGGCAGCAAGGGGACCAGAGGGGAGCTGTGGCATGAGGGCAAATGGTTGTGATTTACCCCAGAGAGGGGATATTTCTTGCTTGAGGACAGCTTTATGTTAGCGGTAATATTAATAACGATATTAACTGGCTTTGCAGCAGCATCCAAGGCTATGGCCATGGAGGCCAGGTGGGCCCAGGCAGGCTGTGCCCCTCTGCAGGAGGTGAGGGGCTGCCAGCTGGGGTCGGTAAGGCAAGCTGCACTTTGGGGGTTTCTTACAGGTTGCTGTGGTCAGCTGTGACCTCCCAGCGTGGGTTGGAGGTGGCTCAAAGTGTAAGACCAGCAATCACATCCTCCTGGTCTCTCCTGCTGGCTATCCATCGTATGGATATCAGGAACCCTGACTGAAATACTCATATCTCAAGAGAGCAGGGAGGAAAGGACTGACATGCCTGCAAGCAGTGCTGGGGTATAAATCCTTGCGCTGCTCCTCCTTTTCCCTCTGCACTCCTCAGGTACAGCAATTAACACAGTGATGGGAGAAAAACGATGAATTCAGCACGATCCGAAGACAAATCTTTCCAATTCCTCTGCAAGTTCTGCCTGCCGGACTGGCTCGAGGTAGCGGGGTCAGGAATTTATGGCACATCCGAGCTCGCAGGGATGGCACGGAGGCTGCTCTGCCTCGGCGCTCTTCTCCGTGCTGGAGATCAGTCACGCATTGCTGTGGGTCAGGAGGGAATATTCCCGATACAGATGAGTTTGCATTACATACAGATGAGTCCCTGAAGGACTCGGCAGCAGAACAAGGCTCTGTCCAAGCCGTTCACCCCACACCTAGCATGGCATTTAACAGGAAGGGAGGGGTTCGGTCTCCACCACCGAATCCTTCCGATATTAGCTGGAAAGGAGACAATCACTCACAACGACAGCTTTGTAATCTAAGGAGGCCACTAAACTCATCACACAAAGCTAACGGTCACTGCATGGAAATGATGCTCGGCCGCTGCCCAGCCATTGTGGATTCGGGTCCGTCCCTGGCCCTGACAATTTCCATCAGTGATTTATTCAAACCCACGTCAGGTTGCTCAAGAGTTAGGTCTGTAAGCCAAGTCCATTGCTCCCGTGCCTCATTTTTTATCGCGGGGCTACCCATCCTGCAGTGACGGCGTCTCTTTATCATGGCACAATGTTGCCCAGAGCATGTCGCCACTTGATTTTTCATTCGCGGGTCATCTGGTTTTGTTGATCGTTGGCTGGGAGGGAAGCATGCGTTCAGCCATTTAGGTTAATTAATAGATGATGTCGCTCTTCAGGGAGCGAGACGGGGGAAACGCTCGTCGGGATGAGATGCATCGGTCAGAGGAGTGCGCAGCAACATGTGCTCATAAATTTTGCATCCCTGGATCCCTCCGCCTGCAGCGTGGTGTTCTCGGCTCTCCGGGGCTTTAAGCAGTTCAACCAAGGAGACAAAAGCCTGCGTTTATCTCAAATTCCCCGTGTGAGCCCATGTGCTGGCAGAAAGTCAGTGCTAGACAGTAGGAGATAGCGGCACATCCTCCTGCTCTAACCAGCACCTTTTTCGTGTCTGGGCACAGCATGTTTCATCTGGGGTTGTTTTTTGGGGACTATTTGCAACCTCCACGCTTTCCTTCATACCAGAGGTTGTGGTTCTTTCCCCTGAAATGCCAGTGATGGATCACAGGGCAATGGAAAACACCAAAGAGACCCTCAGGGGAAAGCCCTGTGCCACTGGGAAGGAAATGAGAGTCTTTTCTAGAGCTTTTGGGGAACCAGTTAGCAAAATAAGAGCTGCACTCCCTCTAAAATTGACTTGCGTACAGCCAGTTCTAGAAATCTGTTAACTATCACCGTCGTTGTGAGCCCATCTTTAATCCAGAGAGCTGAAAGCAAGGAATTGATGGTCTGGCCCTGTAGGAATGACTGGAGAGCAAGCAGAGCTTAGCTGGCTCCTGGCAAGGAGCAGAGAAGCGGGGCAAGTTTGTCCTGCTGAGCTCTCCAGCTGTTTGGCTTTGATTGCTCCATTCCACGGCCATTCCTGAGGTTGCAGGAGATGGGTTAGGAGATGCAGGAGATGCCAAGCATCAGCATATCCCTGGCACCGTGTAGGGGTGCACGAGCCATCCCCATGCCCTTCAGCTTCCCCATGGAGCCATCCATCCCTCATACTTCTGCCCCAAACGGCGTGGGCAGATCGCTCCTCCACCTTCCACCACCTTCTTGGTGGACACTTCACTATGAAAGGACACATCCCTGCATGCTTTGAGCTTTGGAAGCTGAGCCACTGCTCCAGCTACCTGCTTTCATAAAGACACTTAATAAATGTTAACCATTGTCCTCAAAGCAGGGTAGTGACTACACACAGGAGTTCCCATCCCCTTCAGGCTGTGGTTAGAGAGGAATTTGTATCTGTGCAGGCTTTGCCTCAGCTCTCCCTGTTTTTAAGGTGGCCTGACTGGGAAACTGAGGGTTTTTAAGTCCAGTCCAAGACTGAGTATCATAGAATAATAGAATCATAGAATCACAGAATCACAGAATCATATAATTGCAAAATGGTTTGGGTTGTAAGGGACCTTAAAGCTGCTAATCATCTAATTCTACCCTTCCTGCCATGGGCAGGGACACCTCCCACTCCATCATGGTGGGATTAGGGCTCTGCCAGGGAATGGGGCATCCACAGCTCCTCTGTGCAGCCTATTCCAGGGCTTCACCGCCCTCATAGTAAAGAATTTCTTCCTTGTATCTATCTTAAATCTACCATCTTTTAGTTTAAAGCCATTACTCCTTCTCCTATCACTACACTACCTGACAGAGTCCCTCCCCAGGAGTATCCTCCTGCCCCACCCCAGAAGTGTCTTTGGGCTTTTTAAAATTAAAAATAAAAAAGTTTTCAGAGTTTGCCAGCAGGGCTCTGTCTGGCTCGCTGAATTGGTTGCAGAAGAGCAACACCAGGTGAAGCCAACTGCTCTTGGAGGCTTTTGGGAGGCTCTCTCCACAAGCAATAAAAAAGCTCACGAGGATTCAGCCAGCAAGGGCTTTTGCAAAGGGAGAGAGCTCGCTTCCCCGGGGGTGTATCACTGCTGGCAGGAAGGCCCGTGTGCGCCTCAGCAACCCGATGTGACTTGAAGACGCAGAAGAAGGAGATCTGCTGGGAAAGAAGAAGCTATTTTCGTTCGGAGGTCACAAAAACAGCATTTGTGACCACAGCCGCCTTGCAAACAGAGGCCCCTTATTGTTTGCAGAGACACCCTTGGCAACCTTTCTTAGCAGCCTGGATAGGAACCAAGAAGGGCTTTGTGAAGCCTTATAAAAGGGCATTATGAGCGGGGGGCCCCACGGGCAGCGGGATGTGCCGGGGCGGTTCTCCCTGGAGGGACGCAGGATTCACCAGGAGATGTTTTATCCTGAAGCCAGCCCGGCCCCTAGCTCCTGCGTGCTGGGGACGGGACCATTGCTCCTACCTCTCTGCTCAGGACTTCCTCCTGGTCAGCAGAGATGCTGTTTGTGAAAGCTGAGCAATTCATGAGGTGATTTGATTTACATGGTTTGACTGAAACCCACCACAGCACAACCGTGTGAGTGTGGAAATGGGGGCAAAGGCTCCTGGGCAGCTCTGCTGCAGAGGATCTGGTGGCTGGATGGTCCAGCCCAAGAAAATCCCAACTTTTCCGTGAGAATGGTAAAAAAAAAAAAAAAAAAAAAAAAAAAAAAAAAAAAAAACACCTGGTGAAATCCAGTCTTTGCTCAGTCTTTGCTTCTTAATTTTCACAGAATTGTAGGGGTTGGAAAGGACCTCAAGAGACCATCAGGTCCAACCCCCAAATGGCATATTAACGCTTATACCCCAACTCCAGTTTAGGTCCATGGGCTCTAGAAAGGATTTTTGTTCCCTTCGGTCACTCAGTACCAGCAGTAAGGACTAATAGCCAGGAATTGCTGCTCTTCAGGGAAGGACACCTCCAGGAGGGCATCCCAGGAGGGATGCTGTAAAGGTCAGGGCTGTTTTCTGTCTGTATCTTGGGGTGTCTCACCAAGGCAGGATCAGCATGCAGGAAGTGATGTTGTGGCAGCTCCCAAATCCTGTTTACGTGCTTGTCCCAGCAGAAGGACACGTCACGTTAGCCGTGGTGTGAGCAAACAAACCTTTCAGGAGGAAGGGGCTGGTTTATGTGGCAGCCACAGCCAGGCCACAGCTTCTGCAGGTGGACTCGGGGCAGAGGCAGAGATACTCCAGGTCAGCAACCAGGCAGAAAAATTCGGCTAAAGTATTCCCTAATGGGTATTCTCGAGGGACAGAACAACAGCAGGGGACCCTCCAGCTTTGCTGGCCCACAAACCTTACAGAGTGAGGCCACAAACCCCAGTGCTCTTCCTCCTGCTCCCCTGGTTTCGTGGCAAGGCCCACCGTGACGCCAGCCCTCCTGGCACAAGACGAGAGGGCCGTGACCGTAGGGGGGACCCTCTCTTGTGGCACAAAAGAGCTGTATGTCTCTGTCTTTTGGCTCAGACATGCAGGCTGAGGAATCCATGACCTGGCAGGTGCCAGCCACACCGTGACAGGGCCTTCCTTCATTTGGCTCACTCAGTGCAGGGGTGTGAGGCCTTCGAGAAGAGGAGCACATCGGTGGCTCTCTGCTCGTATCTGGGGGCTCCTTGAGAAGATGGGGAGGTGGCAGGAGCCTTTCTGCAAGCCCTCTCGTGTAAGGACGGACTCCCAGGGCCTCCTCACCCCCGGGTCCAGCTGTAGGTCCCTGCTCACAGGGGCCTGGCAGGACCCGGCTCCATCCCTGGTGCCCTGGATGTGGGCTCCATCTCCTGGCTGCTCTGCAAACCCCACCGCCCTCCTCCCCAGCCCTTCTGCTCTGCAGGGACATCACCAGCAAGGACATCGCAAATCTGGGCAATGCTGTCTCTGCTCAGACTATTTACAAATTCAAGGCAAATCATTTTTGGCAGGAGAAACCCCTTCAGAATCGGGATACTAACTGGTGAAAAGCCCAGTTTCACCGGTGAAGTCATCAACCTGCCTCTGGAATGACCCTGCTGCTCTTCAGGATGCTTTCAACCCCAAAGTACAATCAAAGGGAGCGGTTTCAGGGTCCCCTACAGTCCATGTAGAAGCATTTGAATTTGAACTGCTTTTCCCTTGCCATAACAAGGCCATCTGGTATCTTGACGTGGACCTCTCATGGTGTGTCCTGGTGGAGCCATTCAGCTGAGTGTGAAGCACTGAAGCATTCATCAAGGCGATGCGTGGAAAGAGCTCGAGCTGCTAGTGCCAGATGTTCACCCAGAAATGAGAAATTGGAGCACCAGAACATTTCTCTCTCATTACTCAAAAACAAACAAACAAACAAACAAACAAAAAAAAACAATGTGTGCAGAGAGATGGAGCAGAACATCCCTCAGCTCCGACCTCCACCTGGGAGGCCTGCGATGTCCCTCAGCAGGACTCAGCAGTGGGACCTGGGGCTGTGTCTCCCACCTGGTGCCAGGGTGCTGAGAGCATGTATGCAGGGACAGCCTGCATAAAATAGGGGTACCATGGAGAATCGGACCCCCTGGGTGCTTTACAGGAACGTGCATGGTTTTACTTCAAATGAAACATTCTTGTCCAGCCAAGACATTAAATGAAGATTTTGATTTTGGGGAGTTATGATAAGAAATTTAAAAAGAGCACGATTTTCTGTCTGGTGCTTGGAAAGTATGCAAGCGCTGCCAACAAGAAATAAGTGGTGCAGGGGTCGCACAGATGAGAGAGCTGGGATTAACGTGATTAATAGAAGGCTGGCAAGGAAGATGCCTTTCCTAACAGCCAGGAGCAACTCTCCAAGAAAAGGATGAGAGTCCCAGCATGGGAAAATTGCAGTTTTCAGTAGGCACAACTCCAGAAAACCTCCTGCTGAGGACAGTCCCTGCAACCCACACTGGCAGGCAAAGCGGCCGCCGGAGCTCATCCGCCGCTTGCCGTCTGCAATTTCTCCAATTTTCACACATTCTCCAGACTTGTAAGACTGGCTCTGAAAGTGATGTGAAGGTGCAAGATTAATTGCTTTGAAAGCACAAAAGGAACAGAAAATGCCTGAAGGCACTGGGACAGATAGTATGTTGTATTCATAAAGGTTTAAATAATTTATTACCAGCAGCTGTATAAAGTTATTCTGTCCCCTTCCACTACTCCTCTTCAAGGACGACTGGAGGCAGCTCGATTCCTGCTCAAGGAGTGCAAATCAAAGGATTCCTTGATTCCTTCTAGGTGGAGTCATATTTTATTAACCAAAGAAACTTGTTTGCTGCTGAGAAATTAAAAGCGCTTCTACCAAGTTCAGGGCTCATGAAGAATTCCAGATTAATACCCCGGAAATTGAAGACTGCATTTGCCTTGGCTCTCGTAGGGGAAAGCAAGCCTGCTCAGGGGAAGGAGTTAAGCACACGTTTAAAATTAAGCATGTGCCTAAGTGACCTCCTGAATCTGAGCCTGAAAGAGCAGGGATGCTGCAGGACTCACCTGTGCTGCAGAGGCTCTCGTCTTCGGGAGCTGAGAAGGAGGGATGTTTGTCTATGGATATCCCTTTGGACATCAGTGCCTTTTAGGCAATTCCTGCAACAGGGCATCTGGTTTCTTCCTCAAAATCCTGTTCACATACAGCCCTAAACCCACTGATCAGCCATAGGAGACAATAACAGCTTTCCTTAAATGATGGAGGCATGGAAGGGAAGATTATTGGGTTGGAAAGGTGGGGAGAAAAATAGAAGCATCCTACGAGCGAGCCTAGAGCAGCTTCTATTTGCATTTGTGTTTTATCGTGTTTAGAGGCATTTCTTTCAGAAATATCACCCTGGGTGTGAAGCAGAGAGATGGATGTTGCTGCGGATGGTGTGAAGGAATGAAGTCAGCCGGAACATGCCTGGGCCAAGGGGTTGTTCTTGCTTAATGGTTTTAATTTGAGCACCAGTGATTTGCTCCTGTTTGACATCCATGGTTGCACTAAGGAGCAATGAGCACAGAACAGGGGTGGCCACGGAAATGGGACCTTTTGTCCTTCCCTTTTTAGGAGAAAATGAATGAAATTAAAAATGATGAGAATCAGGAAGAGGGATGAAGGCCAAAGGCTCAGGCACAGATGATGAGTGCACTGGGAGAAGACCAAGCTGAGCACCACTCCTGGAGATGGGAGCCGTCTCTGCATTCACTCTCAGGTCCCACCACCAAATTTTGTTGATCAAAGTTGAGGGGTAGGAGGTCCCTTGACCTGGCGGGACCATGGATCAAGTGATATTATAGGGGTCTGGCACAAAATCAACACAAGGGAGGGTTCAACTGCAAAACCTGTTGTTGTGGGGTGATGTGAAGGCCAACACTTCCCATGGATTCAGAAAATGGCTGGCCAGCTCCACTAAACCCTACTAAACTCCACTAAAACTTAGGAGTTGGAGTCAATGATCCTTGTGGGTCCCTTCCAGCTTGGGTGTGGATGTTCATAGGGTCTTCCATTCTTAAATGTGCGAGCTCAAAGTGCAAATCGTGTCAGCCAAATCCCATGGCCTGATTTTTTGGGGGTCCAGTTACACAAACACAATGATCCCTTTCAGCCTCAAAATCTGTGCATAAAACTAACAAGAACCATCCTTTTAACTGTCAAAGATCTGGCCCACGGAGAATAATAGCTGCTTTAAATTGAGCCCGCTTCAGCTCAGAGAAGCCAGAAATTATATGAATAATTTATGAAACCAGACAGGACACAGAGGGGAAAAAAAAATGATATTTTTTTTTTCCAGATCCTGCTTGACAGAAGAAGAGGCAAAGAGCAAGGCTTCCCTTAATGAAGGGAGGCTGAAGTCTCTGCAGCTGGGCTTGGGTCAGCGTCACTTACCATGACCACGTTACAAGTGACTCAAGAGCTCAGCTGGCTGAGGGGAAATCCAGACGGATTAAATCAACCGAAGAAAGAAAGAAAAAAAAAAATCGATAGCATTCCTATCATGGGCAGAAACCTACAGGAAACACAATCCTTAGATATTGTACCCATGTATCAACCTGGTTTTGTGTAGACTTGTCAAAGCTGATGCTCTTCGTGTTGAGGGACAGAGCAAGACTGAAAGGTCACCCCTTCCTTCGCCAGTTGACACGCAGACCTGGGAAAAAGTGCCTTTCTTGGTGCCACACAGAGAGATTTAGGGGGAAAAAAAGAAAAAAAGAAAAAAAAAAGAGGGGGGTGGAAAGGGGAATTACCATCAAGAATCAACTGGTGCAGCTGAGCTAACATTGGAGGTGTCTCCACTGTGTCCCAAAGGGGAGGACGGGCTTGCATAGGCTGAGCTATGAAACTGCTCACTGTAACAGTGAGCTGCCTCATTTCCATGGAAATAATGTGTTCATCACATTATTTTTTTTTTCTGTTGCTGCTTCTGGGCTCCTCGTGAGATGCTTCCCTGATCTCTCCAGGCCTCTTCTTTCTTTTGCTGCAATTACTATCCTCATTCATATCCTCGTGGTCTTGCAGGGCAGCATAAAGACCTCGGCATTAAATATTTCATTACCAGGCAGTGTAAGATATAAACAGGGACAGCTAATAGTAAATGTTCTCTTTGTGATGGAAAATGAACTAATCTATGGCACACTGTCTTGCTTGTTTCCACAAGGGAAGGGAAAAGTCAGGGCGATAGCCCTCCAGCCTGCATTCAAATGCCCGTTACAAATAAAACTTAAATCCAGAAAGAAGGGCTTGCTCCAAGACTTTGTGTGTCATAGAAATGTCTGCATAAATAAAGACAGGCTACTGTGTCTACGCAACAATGAGGATTTCTGATTACATCTTAACAAGCCGCATTTAAGCCCAGGCTGGCTGAAAAGACATGGAAAACTAAATTCAGCATTGTCTAGGAAGAGGACACAAAATTTCTAGTCTCTTCTCTTCCCCTTCCCTTGCACCAAACCATGCTACTTGCCTGTCTTGCAGTCATTTTAATTAATTTGATTAATTAGTCCAATTCTGCGCCATGTCTAAACCTTTCATTAAAGCAGAGGTGGCTCCTGCTTTGTCTTTCTCTAAGCCTCCCCTTTTTTTTGTCGAGGTCTGAAAACTCTCTTAGCACTCACTGTGCTGGTGTAGGAAGGGTGAAAATATCACTGCTTGCTCGATTTCCTGGCTTTCCTCTCCTGGAAACCCCCCAGCACGGGCTGCAAGCTGAATCACCCATCCCGTGAGGACGCGAGGAGGATGCTGAAGCATCCACCCATGGTGGAAGCCCTCCTGGCCCAAGGAGGTGAAGGGATGGAGTAGGGACAGGGGGATGGAATGGGGTCCTGTGGCCTCCCTGCTGCTGTGCTCCTGACCCCAGCAGCAAGGATGCTTCAGCAGCAGTGAGAATGCTCTAACAGCAGTGAGGATGCTCCATGAGCAGTGAGGATGCTCCATGGGCAACGAGGATGCTCCACCAGCACCAGCTTCTGATGCAGCTGAGGAGCCACATGGTGCTGGCAGTATTTGGGATGGCTTTGCCTCCACATAACAGCTTTATTGATTTAAAAGTAATATAGACGCTGAGTCACGGACAGATCCTGCCGCTAGCATCCCACCCGGGCTGCCAAATTCCCCCAAAGAGGGGAAGGGAGCGAGCTTCCTCTTTGCTAGGGGTGAGCATCTCGGATGAACCAGAGCCCTGGGGTCAGCTGTGCCTCACCTCCTCTCATCCTAAAGCAATTGTGCAGCTTGCAGACGTGCTGGGCTTCTGCCCCTCTGAGTGGGGTGACCTCTTGTCCCCCCATGAGGAGTCCCACCCGCCGGGGAATGAGATGAGGAAAGGACCGGGGTAGAAAAGCCTACAGCTCCTTCTCAGACCTCACCATTGCCCCTTCACTCCATCCGTCACAGCCGCCCTGGGCCTGGGAGCTGTTGTTTCCTTTCGTGGAAAATAAAACGGGCAGTTTGTGGCACTAACCACAGCGGGAGGCTTGCAGGGACATCTTTGTTTAAAATGCAACCAGACCTGAGATGCTCTTGGTTAAACATCTGGATAAAAATAATCCTCCGGTCCCAAGCACCGAAAGGGAGCGGAGAACAGCTGGGCAGAACGTATGTGCCTTGAATTTCTCTCTTCTGATCTGCTCCCTCTCCACAGTGGAGACACAGAGAGGTCAAAGCTGCAATCGCAGGAAACCTTTATTCTGTGCTAATTGAGAACCATCACCTCGTTAGATGGAAGACATGAGCCTCTTTCTTCCCTTCTCCTCTTTTATGTCCCAGACCAGTTTTTCTGTCTCCCGGACTGGTGAAGTGATAATTGCTCCAGCGGCACCACGCAGTCTGCTCCTGGGAAAGCTCCTCGGCTTCAGCTCCAGAGGGCTCAGGTGCATCTATATGTTAATGTATTCACAGCCCAGGAGACAAAACAGCTGGGAGGGGACTGAGGAATTTCATTTTCATTGATCTGGGAAGGCAAAACACTTATCTCAGTAAGACAAAGGGGGTGTTTGTTGCTTTTTGGTGGTTTTTTTCTTCTTCTTCTTCTTTTTGAGTTAACACTGAAAACCGGAGATAAAATATGCAATTACTGGGTTCAAATTCCATTTCAATCCCTTTTTTTTTTTCTCACCTAGAGAGTGTCTGATGGCTGACATGCAGATAGGGATGGTTGCTGTGGTTTTCACCCAAATATGTCACCCGCCTCTGCAGCTCTTTGCTTCTTTGTTTGTCACTTTCAATATTTCTTCCTTCTCTTTCGGGGCCAAAGCTTTAAGGCTCCTTCTTTGCTGCCTGTCACTGCTCAGATCATCCCTCCTCCCATCTCGGTTGGCGTGAACGCTGTTGTGATGTCCAAGGGCTCTCCTCTGCGTTAAACCGAGTCCGGGCAGAGTCCTGTCCGTGGCTGAAACCTCCCGGTCGTGTCAATGCAGAGGCAGTGAGGCTGGAAACGCTCGTGTCTGCTCACTGCCCCTGCTGCACAACGTGCCAGGCGGCCGATAAGCAGCACCAGTAATGGAAAGGAATTGAATTTTCACTCGCGTTGGCTGCAATCGCCTCTGTAAGCAAATTTGACAGGCAGATTTCAACCCATCCTTCCTCGAGTGATCAAGACGAGGAGGCTGCAAAAATGCTCGTTTACCCTCTTTTAGCCTAGAAAACAGACTAAGACCTCTTGTGTTTTCCTTCCCTGACCCCTTTGCAATTCACAACCCCCTTGTTTTGGCCTCTTTGTAGACCCCATGTGTTACAAAGGTCTTGTCCCTGGTGGCTGGGGGACACAAAGCTGAAGCACAAGTGATGAAGGCGCCTGCTCACATCTTTCCGTATTTTCCTCTTGTGGAGCATCTCTGCAAGTATGGGCTGTAATTCTCTGTATCAAGGATGCCACCAAGATTCTCCATCATCCAAAGGCCCTTTGCCATCCATTTTCTTCCCCACTGCTGCTTTCTCTGCTTCTCTTCCTTCCCGTTCACAACCACATGGATTGCCATCCGCCTTTCCCATCTGCTTCTTCTCCCCACAAACTTTGTACACTTTTATATTCACTGATCAAATGTTTGGGGAGGGAGGGAGAGGGTTTTTTGTGGGTTGATTTATTTCTTGCTCACAGGGATTCTCTCCCATGCTTTTGGTACACTGACTCAAGCACGTTGGTCCCTGTTCCCCTCCCTTCCCACCAGCGGTGACTCAGGCCGTCTGCGTGCAGGGTCCTTTTCCGTCCTGATGCTGCCTCTGTGTGTGTGCGAGCATCCACACGATTAATTTGCAGAACTGCAATGCAGGTAGGATTGAAATTGTTCAAAAAAAAAAAAAAAAAAAATCAAGACTGTAGAACTGTTTTTTCTTTCCAGCTCTTTCTAATAGGAAGAAAATAAAGAGGGGCTGCTGCAACAACAGCCCTAGGAGTATGCCCATGGGGAGAAGCCTTGCTGGTTGCTCATTAACCCATTTTGGGATACCAGATTTTTCTCACTGGCACGGATGTCTGCTGAGCCCGTACAGGGACATCGCTTCAGCAACATGTTAGGGACATGGTGGGATGCATCGCTTCTGGATGAAGCTGAGGACTCCACAGCTTGACGGCACTGAGAGGTCCCTGCATTATCTCCAAGGGCTGGAGATAAGAAACCCAATTTTCCAGCCCCCTTCCCAGCCCATTGTTATATCTCAATTAGACGAAATGCTGGGTATTGTTCCTTCTCAGCAAAATGCCCATGGTGTTTCACTCCAGCCCAATGTGTAGATTGGCTGTAATCACCAGTGGGTTATGGGGGGGACACGATTCCCACATGAAGAGCTGCCACACTTCCAAATCAGGTTCTTCCTCTGAATCAGAGAAAACATTGCAACCTCTCCTGGAGAGCATCACTGAAAATCCCCCGAACCTTCTGGTCAATCAAAATGTTCTTCTTCTATTTTGACTCTTTTTTCCTTTTTCAATTCATAAGACGCCAAAATAAAAAGCCCTTCTGAAATGAAAAATGAAAAGGCTTCACACTTGAATGTTAAAACGTTCTGGTTTGATACCTTTAAAACAATTGTGTGGGTTTTTTATACTTTTTTTTTTAAGCTGGGATTTAATTAAATATTCAGTCTCGGGAAGCTTACCTCTTCGATTTGCCTCTGCAAGTTTTTCAACCCGCTCTCTTAAGAACTGCTAACTGCAGAAAATATGGATCTGAATGATTTTTTTTTTTGTGTTATGCACCTATAGGCTGTGTTTTTATTCCTAAAAATTTAGGGCAAATCCACTGCAGGCAGAGTGACTATGCACAGCCCCTCGCACAGCCCTGTCCTTCCTCCAAAGCCAGCAGGACTGCAGCAAGCTAGGGGAGGTTTGGGTTGGAAATGAGGAGACATTTCTGCTCAGAAAGAGCGGTCAGGTGTGGGGACGGGGTGACAGGGAGGTGGTGGAATCACTGTCCGTGGGGGTGTTCAAGGAAATGTTGGACGTGGTGCTTGGGAACATGGTTCAGTGGGTGACAGTGGCGGTAGGGGGGTGGTTGGACCAGATAATCTTGGAGGCCTAATGATTCTGTGATTCTGTGCTGCAAGGAAAGGCTGAGAGAGCTGGGGCTGCTCAGCCTGGGGACGAGGAGGGCAGGGGGATCCCGTCCGTGTCCGCCAAGCCCCGCAGGGAGGTGCAGAGAGGCCGGAGCCAGGCTCTGCTCAGCGGTGCCCAGGGCCAGAGGCCGCGGGCCCAGCCCGGAGCCCCGGCGGCTCCCCCTGCCCCTCAGGCAGCACTGCTGGGCCGGGCGGGTGCCGGAGCCCTGGCACAGGCTGCCCAGAGCTTGGGGGGGCTCCTCCTGGGGGAGCTGCAGCAGCCGCTGGGACATGGGGCTGGGCACCCTGCTGGGGGGCACACATCCCGGCTGTTTGGTGCTTGTAGGAGATGGAGGAGTCGTGAAATCCAGGTTGCAGCTGCTGCTCGGGTTGAGCATTTCTCTGTGCACACCCGGCAGGTGACTCATTTCAAATTGCCCAATTTGCCCTTTCAGAGGGAAACATCTCCTGGCTGATTTAAATATAAGGTAAATGGTTTGGAGACTCAGAAACAGCCTTTGGGGAAGGGGAGGATTTAGTACCATGCTGACAGATGCTAAAGGTCACCTTCTGGTAGTATTTACAGAAAGGAAAAGAAGCAATTAAAATAACCAATCTGCAGCCATTATCTCTCACCGGACACTGTCCCAGCAGCAAAAATCACTTATTCCACAGGAAAAGCCCCTTGGAAGAGGCTGTCAGCTTGGGCCTCCGAGGCACTGCCTAACTGGAGCCTCTGGTTGCCCTCATGGTGCAGTGGGAACAAAATGCTCTTTTGAACCCTGGCTCTCTAGGGTTGATCTGTTGCCTGTGCACTCTCAGAGGGTGTGGGCACCCCTACGCAGTGCTAGAGGCAAGGAGCTGCCTGGAGCCCTCGCAGAATCACAGAAGAGATGAGGTTGGAAGGGAGCTCTGCAGGCCATGTGTTCCAAAACCACCACTCAGGCAGGGCCACCTAGAGCAGGGTGCCCACGACAACGTCCAGCCTTCATTTCTTGCCAGATGGGGAAGTGATGGAAAACATCTCCCTGTCTTGAGCTGTTCTTAGACCTCATTCACATTATTGACATGTGGTAGTCCATGAGTCAGGTAAATTGTGTGACTGTCGGCCTACACCACGACCGTAGGCATCAGTACCCAGGCTGAAGTGTTGAAAGGGGGAAAATGAGATTGCAGAGCTGCTCCCAGCCTGCTCACATGGACAATGAGACACCAGGTGATGCTTGGATGGGTTGGAAGCCAAAGGTGAGACCCCAGTGATGGCGGGGGGGTTACATCTCACTTCATGGAGGAGCTGAGCAATAGCACAGAGAGCTCCGGTTAGCTGCATCAGAAATCTGCAGGAAGAAAACAGATTGGAAGTTGGCTGTCACAGTGATTTTGCCTTATGTTGCACTTATCACACTGTTGACACTATATAAATAATAACATTTTATGATTTATTTATGAACACGCCTGGAGGTGACCTCCAGCTGTAGACTTGCAAAGCCGTAATAATCAGACAGCCATTTAGATATTGATCTCTCAGAGAAGAAAGAAATCTGTGGAGCTGGCACCAGAGGAAATTAAAAAGACAGGCTGGTTTTCTTGGACACATTACTGCATGGAGAAGAAGGCCGGGGATCTTCCATCATGACAGTCATGGGAAAATCAGTTTTGGGGAGGCAGCTCGGAAACAGGGAGGTGGTCAGGGATCTCTGGGTGTTACTGATTAAAGGAAGGAATTGAAGATGTTGCTCTGCTTGGATAAAATTCATGCAGTAAGTGATAAATTACTTTAGAGACAATATCATAAAGACTGGAAATTTCCAGCCAAGTGGTGCTTAAGGACCGAGACCTACGGGCATGGGAGAAGTACTCACAATTGTGTGCACCTTTCTGCCTCCCTCCCGTGGAGCAACGTGGAGGCCCCAGCTGAGGGCTCAGCACCGAGCTCTGCTGGGACCAGTCCTCTCATCGCTTTCCTCCAGCACCCTCGGAGAAGAAGGAAAGCACAATAAGTCTCCACCATAAATATATATATATAATAATAATAAATAAATAAATAAATAAATAAATAAATGAAGATTCAGATCTGGGAACCTGAAGGAAAATCCACCTCATTTTGCTTGGAATTACATGAAGATCCCAAACATCTCCATGGACGTCTAGAGGCTCCCAATTTCTTTCATTTTCCCCGTGGTTCCCTGTCAACGTGATTGCAAATCAGGCTAAGCTGGGAAGCTGCCAATGTTTGTTTTCCTGTAGAGTCACCAGACCATCCTCGTGGGAAACCCTGGGACCTGCTGGAGATAAGACAGGAGCTGTGGGGGCTGTAGACCTCACCCCTGTCCTTCCTGCCCGTGCCCTCCTCACCCAATTCCACCTTGCAAACAAATCTGCCCCTCGACAACGGCCAGGGATGGCATCTGCTGGGCCACCAGCCAGCGCCTCCGCCAGGCAGACCAGTCTCCCCAGTTCCTCGCGTTGATGAATGCTGACAGCGCAGATCTCCTCTCTGCTGCTCCCGCGGAGGTGGGGAAGCAAGGCTTCCTGCAGATTATTTGTAGGGCACGTCGTTATTTATGTGCCACTTATCTTGCTGCTGTCAGCGGCCGCACGGCATTTCGACATCACCAGTTAATGGCGGTGGCTCCGTGATGGATTTTCCCCTGCATGTTCCTAGCCAGACGGCAGCATTGTTCGGCCTGTGTGAGCGTAAAACAAAATAAATTAAAAAAAAAAAAAAATAGATTGAGTTTCATTTCAGAGTTCCTTCACTGGCTTCCTGCATTGTTTTCTTTTGATAATGACAACCAGTGTTTATTCCAGAGTGTGAGATCTCCAGCTCCCCTGATCTCAGTGAGTTATTCTCCATCTAACTGATCTGTCCACGAGAAAATCTCAGCATACATAAATCAAGCCAGATTTCACTCTGGCATCAATCCCTCCATACCCAGCAGGTACGGGGGTTTTATTTTCCTTTATGTTTTATGCCGTGTTATTAATGGGAGAAATAAAAAAATGCACTTTAGCTTTCGCAGATGCCAGCTAGTGATGAGGCATAAAAATAGAAAATGAAAGATTAAGCGTGCTTATTTATGTAACATTATTTTCTGTCTGGGGGTTATTTACCAAGACAATAACTCTCTAAAACTATCACCCGAAAAGATACAGAATAGTTTATTTAATCACTAACTTAAACTTCCAGATGTTTTGCTGATGCATGCTTAAAATCTCCACGAGTAACCCATGTTTTATTTTACTTCTAACCAGAGAGGACAGGATTTCTAGTCCTTAGTGGTATCAGCAGGGCTATTATTTAGGACAATTTATTATTTAATGCTGCTTTAAAATTGCTCTTGTTCCTGCAAAATACACAGAATGACACGTTCCAAAATGCAACATAAAAGGCCACAAATTACCCTGACCGGAGGGTGGATTTGTCTGCGTTTTGTGAGAGCGAGGGGAATGACAAATAGCTGGTCCTCAGTAAATCTGCCCAGAACCGCACTCACACTGCTTGGCCGCAGTGAATGAGAGGCCCCAAATCCAGCAAAGCTGCAGGGAGGGCTTCCAGGAATGGGAAGGAGCAAAGGGAAGAAAAAGGTGCTGGGGGAAAGTTTTCTTTTAAGTTAGTAAAAAATAGGAGAGGGGGTGTTGTATGCAAGACCTTTGTGAGCACTTGTGAGCCTGAAAAAGCCATTTTTCCTCTCCGGTTCCCTCCCTCATCCTCTGTTTGGGTTTATTTTTTGCAATGAAGTGCAAAAGGTCCTGGCTGTGCCACTGCTGTCCCAGTTTACCAGGGCTTGTGGCTTCGTGGGAACTACAAAACAGGTCTCCAAAGCCACCGGAGTACTTCACAGAGCTGCAGACACCGGCGAGGTGAGGGGCATGGTTTGGGGTGGGGGACGCTCCATCCCCAGAGGGTCTAGGGCTGAGTCCCACCAACCAATCCATCTTTTTCTCCCTCTCCAAGCAGCACGCTCTAAAAACTTTTCCAGCCTTTGAGGGAAATTCGATTCATTTCATTTCTTCTCTGGTCCTGCAGGACATTTGGTAAAGAGGCAGCTCCTCCAAGAATCCCTCACTGTCCGTTCTCCATCCCTTCTTAGATCGGAGCACTCAGAGCATCAGGGACTGCCCCTAGCAAGCACTGGAAGGGGAAAAACTCCATCTGGGGCACCCGTGGATCTTCCTTCTTCCAAAATTATTAGCCCCTGTAGAGCAAACATGTAGAATACCCTGAATTTTTCACAGGTGGCATTACGTAGCCCTTCCCAGAGAGGACTTGTGTGTATGGCTGTGTGTATGTGCGCATGCTTTCAGGGCCAAGTTGATCTCATTATCTCTCTAGCTAATTAAGAGGCTGCTTGTGACAGCTTGCATCCAGCTGCACGTTCAGCACTATTATGGATTGATTTTCTCCTCTTTGCTTATGGGGTTGGTGAGCACAGCACAGCTTCGAACGGGTCCAACTCACGCTCCACATCCCCAGAGAGGCTAATGAAATTCGACGACGGGATATAGGCTGCCCTCCATCAGGTACGGGGAACTGCAGCTCCTCCTGGTACAGCGCTGACCAAACAAGGAGGGAAAAGGCTTAGAAAGAAAGGAAAGCCCCTACCCGGGCAGCACATTTCAGGTTCCCGTTGCACACAGCCTGTGAATTCAGCCTGGCCTGCAGCTGGGTGTCACCAGCGACCCAAACTCCTTGTGTGAGGATAAGAATCAAGCAGAGTTTTGCAAGTGAAATGCATACATAGCACCAAACTGCAGCCATGTGCTCAGTCCCGCTGTGTTTTGCGGTGGCATTTTAAGGGCCTGAAGTGAGCCAGGTGCTTCCTGCTGACTCTGCTCACATCACAGGAGGTTGGGAGCTTTGTTATAAAGAAACCAAAGCACGTCGCCTCCTATCATCAAGAATTTGGCACAAGACATTGACTTAGATGCTGTTATCTACCTATTTCTAGAAAAACCAGACACCAACGACAGCATTAGTTCTCTGAAGACAGAGTGATGGGGAGAGCTGCAGAGATGTGCCTGCGGTAGGAATGTCATCTCTTTGCAGCAGGGAGCGATGAAGTTGCCTTAACCTTACAACTCCCCTATTTCCTTCGATTCAAATGGACCAAGGAAAACACATCCGACAGAGGAGGGGGCCACGTGGCCGTGATTTGCTGCCTGTCAAGCATGCTGAGACTCTTGGATGGCTTACACTAGCGTGGCAATCATTATAGTTGATGTCTCTGTGCGGTTATGGGACCTCAGAAATGTGGATAAACCACTTCTCATCCGCACGGCTGGCCTCCTTCATCTGCGCTCCCATTTCTCCCAGGATTGCTTCTCATATTGCAAAGCTCTCAGCAGTTTCCAAGTGAGCCATTGTAAGGTATTAAATCTGGCAATGCAACTGTTTTTTCTTCCTCCTCTAGAGACAGGCATCTAGCTCAGGTGAGAGCAGAATCCCTAAAAGACCGGGATTTATTTTGTTCAGTGCTGGGCTCCTGGGAGCCAAGGACTTTGCAGTCATTTGCAATTAGCTGCGGAGAGGAGCGCTGGCTTGTTTCCCGTGGGAGCACAGCGATCCTAACAGGACTGGGCATCACTTTGTGTAGCACGTGCAGCCTCTGACCCTATTTGGGATCTTGATTTATAGGATTGTGCACGTCTCCTGATTTACAGAGCAGCTGTCTGGGTGCTCTCGCAGTTCAGGGCTGGCTTTTTCCTCCCCTTGCCTTTCCACAGGATTTACTAGGCTGGTGGGAGCTGCCTCTAACAGTCAGGGATACAGAACCTTAAAATCATATTCAGACATAATTTGTACCAGGATGGATGGATGGATGAATGGATGGATGTTCGGTCAAGAGCATTAAACACTTGTGTGTGAAATAAAGAAGTGTAATTATAACTTGCTGGAGTGAAGTGTACAACTCACTCACCACCTCCCCTGGATTTTGTGGTTATCCCAGACTCCTGCCTTTAAGATAAATGCTCAGAAAATGTCAAATGGTGTCCGCATGTGGATATAATTAAAATCCAAGCATGAAAACACAATTATTTGAAACTTGTTTCTTCCAGCTTCCAAGCCTTCTGAGGCCAGGCTGCAGAGAGCCTAGTGAGATCTGATTTAAAATGCTTATTCACTGTATCATGAGCTCTTGGCAGGTTATTATTAATTTTAATGACTTCTGTTTTCCTAGAGGAAGCTTGCCTTGGTTTTGGCAGCTATGAGCTCTGCTTACAGCAGCCTGGGTGTAGCTGGGGTAGAGGTCCTGGCAGCAGAGGAAAATGCATGGACAAGTTACAAAGGCCAAGTAGAAAATCTGTCTGAGCCTGCAGGAGGAAAAGGTTACGGGGAATCCCTTTTCTGTCTGTCCAGCAGAGACCAGACCTTTCTTCAGGGTCCAGGTATCTCCAGCAGACAACACAAGACAAGGCTGAGGTTTCTGCACAAGCCTCCTGCCAAATTTCAAAGGGTGCGAAGGGTTTGTCAGGCACAGCATCACAGAATTGAAGGGGTTGGAAGGGACCTCAAGAGATCATCGGGTCCAACCCCCCTGCCAAAGCAGGTTCCTGAGAGCAGGCTGTCTCGGTAGGTGTCCAGACAGACCCTGAATATCTCCACAGAAGGAGACTCCACAACCTCCCCGGGCAGCCTGCCCCAGTGCTCCGTCACCTTCACCATGAAGAAGTTCTTTTGCATGTTGGTGCGGAACTTCCTGGGCTCCATTTTGTGACCATTGCCCCTTGTCCTGTCCCCACAAACCACTGAGAAGAGGTTGCCCAAATCCCTCTGTCTCCCACACTTCAGGTATTTGTAAACATTGATGAGATCCCCTCTCAGTCTTCTCTTCTCAAGGCTGAACAGCCCCAGGCCTCTCAGCCTTTCCTCACAGGGAAGACGCTCCAGGCCCCATATTATCTTCATGGCCCTCAGCTGGACTCTTTCCAGAAGAAAAAGACAGGAATTAGAGGTGCCCAAGGATTACACAAGAGGCAAGGTAGCCCAGAAGGGTGTCTCCATTATACGAGCCCAGCAGGGTGTCTCCATTAGCCACTGGGACAAGGCCAGAAACACTCACAGGTCGGGGTGGTGATGTGGCTTGTAGCAGAGCGAGGTGGGATTGTCCGACCTTGTGTTGTGCTGAGGCCAGTTTAGGTTTCTACCTGCTCCTGTGAGAAAAATCTCAAATAATTTTCTTCAGACAGGATTTTCTGTGAAGCTTATTTTATTCGCGATTGCAATGGCGGGCGTCCTGTCAGTCAGGAGCGCATTTTAGTAAATAAATCATAACCTTTTATTCCCTATTTCCAGACGCCTGATCACCTCCCCTGTTTCCTCACTGGCTGAGTACTACAGGTTCACAAGATACTCGACGCTCCTCTATACCATACATGTACAATTTTTCTTTTTTTTTTTCAACCCTTTAATTTCTCCTTTCTTATGTTTTGAGAACTTGTGATCTTTGTCTTACTGTTCTCACACTGCTCATCCTCTTTTCCTCAAGCTTCTACCTTATTTTGGAACAGCGAGGCCTTCTACTGTCCACTTCCTTACTTAGCATTTCTCATTATTATGACTCCACAACTACCTTAGAATACAGGAAGATAATTCTCTACTGCAAAAACACAACTTTGTGCAAGAGCAAAAATGGGCCAGCACCATTTAGTTGGGCAATGTGGACTTTGGGGGAGGTGGAGAACATGGTGTTTTTTTGTTATATTTTCATTCCAAACCAGAAACTGCTTGTCCTCACCTCCCCCTTGGAAATCCAAGAACCTGAAAGCTCAGCAGCTGCTCCTAGAGCTGAAAACCCATCCCTCGTCAGTGAAACCCGTGTCTGCTCTTACAGCATGGGTTATCCTGGAGCAAAACGCATCCCCGCCTCCTCCACGTCCTGCAAGAGCAGCCGTGCCACAGCTTGCGACTCAAGGATGGGGAAAAGCCTCTTTAATCCAGAGGAAATCACGGGGGATCAATGCCAAAAGCGAGTTTCTGAGCCTTTTTTGGCATGCAGTGCTCCGTGGCCTGTCAGACAAGCACCTGATTACATTACCTTGTGGATTTATTTCTCCTGTCATGCCAATAGAGATGATGAAGGTGTGTTGTTCTTGTTTCCCCCCCCCCTTTTATGTTATTTATTTATTTTTAAATCTTGAATTTTGCAAGCATTAAAGCCTTCACAGTGGTTGAATAACTCAAAATTGGATTTTCATCCCCGCAAAGCCCCTGCAGAGGTACAGCTCCAGCGCAGGTGATTTCAGTCTGGCAGTGAAAGCTTGGCTCCCACCCAGCCCCAGCTGGTCACTTGGAGCTAACCCCTTAAAGCTTCTGAGTACAAAATTTCCAAGGGAAGCCGTGCATTGACAATTAAATAAACCTGGTATTTATTTCTAACACCTCTGAGCCAGCTCGGTAAGGTGGGGATATGAGCATCTCTACCACAGCTGTGCTTCTGCCTCTTGTAATGATTTATTCCAGCAGGGCACTTTGGAAAAAGGGCTGAAATACTTAAAAAAAATATATAATAAAAAAGGTAATAGCCCTGGCAACTTGGGTGCATATTAACTTTTTTCTCCTAGGTACAATACCCAGGATCAGCACCAGGGCAGACCCCTCCAAGCAGCCAGATCTCCTCCAGCCAGACTGCACCACGGCTGTCATCCAGTGCGCTGAAATGAGTAAGGTATAGGTGTCTTTATTCAGCACAGCATCCGTTTAGTCTGCAGATGATCTAAGACATTCATCAAGTTAGCGAAACTCGTGTTCTCCTGTGCTGACAGGGTGAATTACACAGCAGGAGAATTCGGGCAGAACCCTAAAGTGTTTGCGTGTTTCTGGCCCACTTCACTCTGGCTGCGGATTCAGCCACCCTGATGGGATCCCCAGAGCCCTGTCCAGCTCCTGGCTGGAGGGTGATAATTTTCACAGGGCGGAGAGAGGATATAAATTAGGAAGAAGAAATAAATGGAATTGGGTCCTTGGGGTTTTTGCACGGGAGTGAGCGAGTGTTATTCTGATCTTCCTGCTCACAGCTGGCATCGCTCAAGGGCCACAGTGAGAGCCAACGGTAAGTAGAGGAATAACCAACAGGTCGTGGCACTGCAGTTCAACTCATTTTGTGCTTTACTGAGTTGCTAGCTGTTAGGGTTCCTCCTTGTACCTCAAAACAAATGTAGGATCCAAACTTGGTGTAGTGACCTCCTTCTGTACATCCTAGACTTCACTGGGGGTTCAGCCCAACTGTGAAAATCAAGCTGAGCTCACAGTGCTGCATCTGCCTGCATGTAGGGAATTCAGCCTCTTGGCTCGCACTTCTTTCTTTCCCTCGTGGATGACAGGCTGTTTCCTACTCAGCAATGCAGCAAGCGCCACTTCGTGTCCATCCAGCACCTCTTTTCCAGACACCTGGCTAAAATGCATGTCTCTGTTCCTCTTGAGGATCTGCTCCCTGCTTAGCAGGTTGCCTCGACTGTTTGTGGAGAGGACGAGCACCGCGCCGCCGCACTGAATTTTGCTGTGCAAGTTGTTTTCCTATTGTATCTCTTGGCTTAGTTGTGGCTCTTGGTTCCCAATTTTAGGACTCGGCCTGTGTGCCATAGGAGCATGCTGAGAATCTGTCTCTACCTTTTCAGCCCCAAGGTCTGCAAAACAGGGATGCTACAACACGGGGACACTGGGGAAGCAATAAAACCTTAGATGAGCTGGTGTTATCACATGGGGAGTATCCCCTCCTACCCCATAGCAACACGTGCAGATAGCAAATCTCCTTCCCTGATGAAAAAATATATTAAAAGTCTTATTTATTTCCCATATAGATACTGCTTCATTAACTTCTCGCTACTGGGTGTCGGCTTTATCTTTCTCTGCTCTGTAAAATCAAAGATCTGCTGTGTAGGTAATTCCTACCTCCGACACGCTGCAGCATTTCTGCAGGGGCTACATTGGCTGTGTCAAAACTTTGGATCCTTTCTGAGGATTTTTTGAAGCAAATTATCAGGTGGGTTTGTGCTGCTGTCAGTGGGCATGCCCCATCTGTGGCATCCTCTCTCAATCCCCGTTGTGCCATCCTGAGTTAGATGAGCCCTTTGGGCTTTGTGCTGTAACTGCATAAATGTTAGCATGGGGAGCAGGCAGGACAAGTGCTTTTCACCTGCAGCAAGGGGAATTAATCACTGAGGAGCTCAGGTTCAGCATCCACCAGCACCTGCTCGAGGGAGGCTTTGGGGCCAGTGCACTTTGTGTGTGCCCGCTGCAGAGACGGGCACTGCCTAAAGGGATCGCCCCCCTCCGCTGCAGCCACTCTTGTGCTCCTAGGAATAAATACCAACCACAAATTAAAACAGATTACTGATTTTTAAGACACCAAATGACACAACAGCTGCTGTTGTAGGAAAGTCCGAGAAGCGAGCACTGTGGCTGGGCCAGGAGGGTGATTATTGCAGTTTCCAGCTCCTGCTTCATGCTTCGTGCTCCCTTTGGGATCACACACACTGCTGCGAGCCCGAATAACTTCACTTGTCCAGAAGGAAGAAGCTGCTGCCGTCAAACGCAGGACACATTTTGCTCCATCCCCAGCTCTGCAGTAGCCATAGGAGGCAAAGCACCAGGCTATGTTTCACAGTCAGCTTTGCACCTTTATCGTGCATATGCTGCCTCCTGGTGCCTGCGAAGCGAGGCGCTGAGCAGCTTTCCTCCAAGAGGCACGAAGCCACCGGAGAGCCAAAAATGCCAGCTCCCACCTGGCATGTATCCAGCCCCAGAGGCTTTGTGCTGTTTGGTGGTGAATTCGGGCCAGGCTCCGCTGTTGCTGCTCGTAGCAGCCAGGAGCGAACCCACCGATGCACGAACAGAGAGGTTTTTGCAAAGCCAGCTCCTGGGAGGCGAAACCTTCCCCGTGCAAGTCGCAGTTTCCTATATGAACAAAGTGTTCTCAGATGTGTGAACGTTTTGGAGGTGTTGTTTAAGCTAATAATAAGATATATTTAAGTTAACCAAAATGTGATGTATTTAAGTTGATAACCATGAAGCCTTTTGTAGCCCAAGCTTCCCCCATCAGCATCTGGGGAGAAAACCCGGCACCAGGCGGGGTTTAGCACAGGCAGCTGGCACTCGGGGCTCTTCCTCGTGATTCATTGTCTGCCCTTCCCCTTGCTTTGCCTAAATCTTCTTCAGCTCAAGAAATGACTGGTCACCCATGTCAAAACTCCCGATATTCACAAGCCACGTCCTCCAGCTGTGTGATTTTGTGCCTGATGTCGGCGGCTGCGTGGCAGCGGAGCGGCTCCTGGCTCTGTGGATGGGCACAGACTTGTCAGGTTGGGTTGTAGAGAAATTAACAGAGCCGAAGGGAAACTTCATGCAGAATAGGAAATGTATATTCACAGAAAGAGAAATGCTGCCTCCAATTAAATGGAGAAACAGCCAACCCAGGGCAATCTGCTCCTGCAAAGCATCAGCTGGGGCTGCTCCCACGTGCCCCGTTGTGCCACCAGGTTGTCCTCACCTCTAGGCAACCCCTTTCTCTTGGGACTTCCTGAAAAAAGGTTTGTTTCTTCCTAAGAAAAAGCTGTTGGTGGCTGATTGCAGGACAATTTGCAAAGCAATCACAATGCTAGCAACGTGGCCTTGGATAGCTCTAAATCATCTGCGTCAGAGAGCTTTACAAAGGCTGCCACGTCCATCCTTGCGCTGTATGAAGATAAGCGAGGGGTGGTGATTTCATGGTTTTGGCCTTGAAATAAAATGTTAGCAGTGAAATCCCAGCCCCTCGGCCCTGCTGTGCTGCCTGAGCTTGGCCCTGCCGTGGTGAAAGCCATGAGATCCTCCAAGGTGAAGCCGTGCGTGTTACGGTCCTGGCTCATCTCCTAAGCCCATGACAACAAAGTTAACTTGGCCACCAACTGCAAAGGCTGATAGAGCAAAGGCAGAGCTCAAAGCCTGAAAACTCAAAGGGTTTTAAATGTCAGCGTGTGCTTTAACCCCAAACAAACTCACTTGCTGTAGCCAACTCATCCTAAAGCTCCCGTGGAGCCACAGACACCGTGCCTGCTCCCTCGTGGCAAAGGCCAGTTGCAATGACATGGTGGAAGTAAATCCTGCTTGGCCCTGTTTGCCACATTTGGGATGACATTAGAGCCCAGGGGGTGACACAGAGCTAAGTGTAAGGGATGTTTTAAAAATGAAAGGAGTTTCAGAGAGAACATCCTCTTCCCCAAGCTAAAGGTCCGTTTTGTGGGTTTCCTGTTTCATAGCCAGCTTGGAGCTGTGGGGATTTCATGGAAATCAAACCCAGATCAAGGCACTGTCAGCATTTTCATGGAAGGGGAAATAATTTACACCGAATATGAACACAAAATCTCGATGGAGACCAGGCAGAGACAGGTTTTCTGCATGGACTGATGTGAACATTCTCCTTGCTCACCCGTCCTGCTGTGCCCAGCCTTCTGGCTGCTTCGCCACCACCACCAACTATCTCCAATGAGCCATCTGGTTGTAAAAAACACACACAAAAAACATGATTTTTGGCCTTTTCAAGGTTTCTGTCACTTGCCTTTCAGAACAGCCCAGGGCTGTGCCTTGCAAGCGCCTGTGCTGATGGAACTAGCGGCACGTTGTGGTTTAATGAGCTGCCCGGAAAGCACTTGGCTTGAAATTAGTGTTGCCAGGAGGCCGTCAGGCAAAACCCAACCGAGCTCCTTTGTTTCGGGGGTAGGTGACAGCTATAAATTGCCTTTTCACTCAGCAGCTCGCTTCCCATTGCTCCAGGAAAAAGACCAAGCAAGGGGATGCGCGGGATGAAAAGCTCCGGGTGAAGGCAGACAAGGGGAATGTCAAGGTCAAAGACAGGCGATTCCTCACACCCTTCTTCTGCCAATGCAAGAAGACATCTCCCACTGGCAGGACATCGCTGTAACATCCACATTTTAGCTTCCTTTAGGTAGTAAAGAGTGAGGAGCGTCATTGTGCTGGCTAAGTAGCAGTTGCAGTTGCACAAGCCCACGTGCATCTTGCATTTGTGGACATTGCTGCGGGTGCTCTCACCGGAGGGCTTCACCCCTCTTTTTTTTTTATCTCTTCTCTTGCTTTCCTGCAGCCCCCCCTCTCCATAAAGGGCCCCTCCACTCGTTATCTCCCCCAGCTGGCGGGGGACAGCTCCCACTTGCTGGCCCTGATCTCATTTTAAGCATCCTGTTTTGGGGAGGAAGACATCAGGTTTCCTTATTTATTTATTTATTTATTTATTTTTCTGTTTAGGAAAACAAAAAAGCTCTTCCTTTGTCTCCCCGAGAACAAAGAAACGTGAACACGCTGTTTGAACAGGGAGGGACGAGCCCATCCCCAGGGTAAAGGCGCTGCCTTAACAGGGTTACACGCAGCAGAAATTTGGCTCCGAGTGTGCAATCACCGCCTGAATTAATGAAGAAAGGGTTTCTTTGGATCAGGCTGAATAGCGCAGCTGCAGCAATTATCTCGTCACTCATCAGAATGATGACAAAATTAGTTCCAGATATAAAGCCGGACAATGGAGGCGAGACACCTATGGTTTATTTATTTTCCCAGCTAATGACACTGGAGGTTGCCTTTCTGTCCCCATATGGTTCTCGCAGCCCCTGCCGCATGCCTGCGGCTCGCAGCAAAACCCTCAGGGTTCACGCCAGGCAAGGCAGGGACCTGGACTTTTTTTTTTTTGGTGTCAATTTGCTGCTTTTTGGGAAATCTGCCGTGGCTGTGCCTGGGCTCACCCAGAAAGTCCCCCAGCTGGGGACACGGGGAGCTGCATTGTCACCCGGATTGCAGTGTGCACGGATATTTATCCCTCCCTGGGGACCCACAGCAATGTTGTGGCTTCCAGGGTAATTACCAGCTTCGTGGCGCTGCTAATTACCAAGATGGGGAACTGTATTTTGGGGAGAAGCTGAACACCAAGGGCTCTTGTGAGTGAAGAAGAAGAAGAAAAAAAAAACACCGTGCAATAAGACCAAGAAATTTTGTTGCTTATTTCACAGGATTACAGACAACATCCCCCTCCTGCCCTGCCCGATGAGGGCTATTGGCGAGAAGCGTTATTTCCAGGCAAATTGGCAGCAAAACTGCCCCAGGAGGTGGAAAAAAAGCTGATTTTGGTTCAGGAAAGAGAACCATAGGGGACAAAGAGTGAAATGATGCACATCGGTTGCTCTTAGACCTCAAGCCAGCCCCTCTGAGCATCCGGAGCTTTTTGCACAAGAGCACCAAGACCCTCAGATCCCTGCTGTGCTCTCATCGTACTGTGACGATGGGTTTTGCTTCCTGATACACCCGATGGTGTGTCCCTGATGCTGCAAGCTGGCCTCCTCCTGCTTGCCATCCTCCCTTGATGTGCACACATCACCTTGGCCAGGTTCTGCCCCAGGCTCGGTGCAGGGTGACCCCAACAAGCTCTTTGACGCCCCAAATGTCCCCTGCGTGTTTCGCAGGGGCAGCTCCAAACCTCAGACAGCTGGTTGAGGCTTTATTCTGGGTTGGGGGGGACCTGAGGTTGTGGCCACAAGCTGGCATGCTGCAGCTCGGATGCAGATGCATCATACCGTGAGGAAAAGTTGGTAGATGAATTTTGTGCTTTTATTTAAATTATCTGCAGGAACGGAAGCTTCGATAGGAGGAAATATTGCAATAACTGCTGGTCCACTGCACTCTCCCTTTGAAGAAGGCTTGTAAGAAGCTGCATAGAAAAGTATGTGATTTAAGAGTTTTTTTTTATTATTATTATAATTCAGAGACACGCAGAGACGTTGCTTAAATGAAATTTAAATCCCAGTTTTGCTTGTGTGCCCTGCTTCCTTGTGCGAGCAGCTCCCGGGGACCATTTTGTGCATTGTATTGCCAGCTGACAAGCAGAGCCGCATAAATAACCCAGCTGCTGCTAGCGGGTGTCACGCATGACTGCCAGGAAAGGGCTGACAATGCCCCTTTCCCCGAGGAAAGCTGGCGAGGGTGAGCTGAAGCGGTGGGAAAACCCTCGGGAAGAGGCTGCCCGGCCGGCTCCGCGCTGCGTTTCTCGGGGAACGGGCAAAGCAGCCGCCAGTCAAAGCCGGTGACCTTGGGTGACAGCAAAAAGCGCATTTGCCCCGTGGGATTTAACCGCCCCGCCTGCGCCGCAGCTGGGCGATGAGACGGCTGCTGTTTGGGGTGAAACAGGAGAAAACATTGTCTTGCGTGTGAAGAACCAGCGGCACCGCAGCCCAGTGATGTGGTGCTGTGGCTGTTGATGACAATAAAGAAATGAATGCCTCTGGGATTCCCACCGGGGTATTGCGCTGCTGCAGCCAGCGCTTTGCAGGCACCCGCTGAGAAATTTGCTTCCTGCTCCCACTGCTGTCACCCTGGCTGGGCCAGCCCTCGGGTGGATGGCAGGCAGTAAATCACGGTCCTTTAGAGGAGGCTGGTGACGGTTTAGTGCAATGTATTTGCCCTCAGCAGTCCTTTTGGTGGATGTAAGTGAAGCTGAGACAAAGAGCCCACAATGAAGAGCTGAAGCCCAGTCCTCTGGCCCTGCACGCTGAATCTCAGCGCTCCTCCCCAGCTCAGCAGTCTGCAGACCCCCATTTCTCACCCTTTTCTCCCCATAGCCTTCCTCCTGAACCCTTTCTGCAAAGATGCTGGTGGCCGGCAGCCTCTCCCCGAGCCCCAGCTGCTCTCAGAGCTGCATGAACCCCGGGAGCAGCACGGAGCAGCCGCTCTCCCCGGGGTCATTTGGGAAGGAAACGGATGCGAGCTGCTGGAAGAGGCTGGGGGTGATGCAAGACCTGGAGCAGCTTGAGTCATGAAGTCAGCTCCAGCCCAACCCCTCCAACGCTCGGTGTTCGGCACACACAGTCCTGCAGCACAGAGCAGCCAAAGAGCAGACTTGGGGGCCAAACGGCAGATTTCAGGCCATTATTACCTAAAACCCACAGCACATCCAACAGGGAGTCCCAGCAGCTGGCAGTGTGCAGCATCAACGCCTTGTCTTCCCCGTAGGCTCTTCACGGCTGGGTCTTCCTTCCAGATGCTTTCCCCTAAGACTGTTTAGCTCATGAAACGCAGTAGAGGTTGCTCACCGGGGTTCGAGCGGAGCTTCTCTGAAGCCTGCCCGCCAGCTCTGATTTCTGGTGATTTCCCAGCTTTTAAGCAACCCACTGCAGGGCTTCACTTTCCAGCTGTAACTGTCCTAGAGGTAGGGAGAGAGGAGTTTATTAGTAAACCAAGATTTACGGCTGGTTAAGCCCGTGTGCTGCATATTTCGCAAGAATAACTGGGAACAGGGAAGCTTTCCTTCCCAAGGCTGGATTTTAGGCTCTGCTTGATGTTCCGCTAATGAGTGGTTTCATTCTTCTTGCTCCCAGACACAAAAACGCCCTACGCTGGAGGGCAGCGCATTGGCCAAATTTCTCCCCGCGCATCCCCTTCCAAACCTCCGTAATCACACGTTTAATTTGCAGAGCACCCTTTTCCTGGCGGTTTCACAGCCGACCCGGTTAAAGCGAGCCGTAAAACGAGCCGTGTTCCCCCGATTTGTCTTGGTGGCAGCGGGACGCGGCGGCTCGCGAGCCCTGAATGCCGACATGCAGGGGAGCTCGCCCCGTAGATCACCGGGAGCCGTGGGGGACATCAAACCGATGAATACATGGTGTGGAGGGGACAATGAGCATGGCCCCATACATCACGGAACAAAACCCAGGCGCTGAGCCCGGCGCGGGGCCTCGGCTGCTGGCTTTGTCCCACCCACGGGACCCCCGCCGGTTCCCATGGCCCCACCATGAAGGGGGGCGACAAGCTCAGCCCTCCTCCCTGTGGACCGAGGCAGGGTGGAAGAGGAAGACAGAGTGCTGCTGGCCTTCATCATCGCCTGTGTTTTCACAGATGATGTCCTGCGAGAATGAGTTTCATTTATCAAACAGGGTGAAGGCAATCACTGCTTGGCGTTTGCCCATCAGAGCCCTGGCTTCTCATGGAGCAAGCCGAATCAGAAAAAAATAGCTTTCCAAACGATGTCAGTGCTGTTTTCTTCCCCTGGTCCCAGCTCCTGGCTAGCAGAGCTCGGAGCTGCTTCACTGAAAGCTGGAAAACTGCAAGGGGACATGGTCAGGAGCTGCATCTTGCCATACAAGAGGTCTGGAAGGAGACAGCAAGGCCGTGGTGACTGCTGGAAGTGAGCAGCAGCAGAGTTTGAGGGTATAAAATTATTTGGAGAAGGCGAGGAAATGGTTAAGAGAAGCCAGTTCCCCGTTCCCACTGTCTGTGCTCCGCTCCTCCCACGTAAGAGAGGGTCAGTGCTGGACCGAGCGCGGCGGTGGGCAGGAAGCTGCGGGAGATGTTGGCCTCAGCAGCACGAATACATCACTTAGATGAAATGTTGGCAAAAGGAGATGAAAAGCTTAGGTGGATGGATTTTCCCTTCCTGACATCCCCGGCCCTGTCAGCTCGCAGCCTCTCCGAGCCAGAAACCGTTACAAGAAACAGAGCCCAAGAGGGGGAAATCACAGATAAAGAGATCTGGCCGTCTTCTGGGGAAAGTGCAAGGCAAGAGAGATGGACCCAGGGAGAGGGAAACTGCTCTGGGAGTGTGCTTAGTGGAGGAGATGCGCACCAACACAGCACAGCTCTCTCAGATCTTTGCAGAGCCCCAAGCAAATTTCCAGTGTGATGCAATGGGGTTCGAGGGAATATAAGCACGCTGGCACATTGGCTTTTTTAGGCACACTTTGTGGGCTTTGCAGGAGCCCAGAGCCCTCCAGGACCACCGGCTGAGGAGCTCTGCCGTGCACGGGGAGGCTCAGAGATGTTCCTCGCCTACGCATCCAGCCTTTGAAGATGTTGCGTTGCCTGAAGTCGCAGCCTCTCCGGGCCTGATGGTTTGAGGCCGACAGGTAGAGACTTGAGAGCGAGCTGGAGAGCTGTATAACCTGGTGCTGCCGCCTTAAATCGTGTTTTAAGAAGCGTTTCTCCAGGCAGCATCAAGAGGAGACTCCTGGAAGGGCGAAGCAGAGGGAGGGGAGGGATTTGAGCCCTGCAGGGAGCGGGGTGGGAGGGGTGGGAGGCTGGTCCTGGAGGTAACGAGGTGCAGGGGAGGCCACACAGCGGGTGCAGTAGGTCCTGGCTTCCTCGGTGCATCTGAGGCTGAAATGAGGATGTCAAAGGGAGGGAAAAGAGATGGGTGTAGGGTCAGCTGCCTCCGAGAGCTGGCAGCCACCCAGCACGAGGAGGGCTGTAGTGCTGAGGGTGGGTAAGTGGAGGCTGGGGTCAAGCACTTGGAAAGGAGCAGGTCCAGGGAAACGTTTGAGGTTTGGGGTTGTAGGACCCAGGGAGCTTGTACTGTCTCCGTCCTTGGGGGTTTTCAAGATGACCTTCTATAAAACCCTGAGCAAGCTGTTCCAGCCTCACGGCTGACCCTGCTTGAAGCCTGGGGTTGGAGTAGAGACCTGAGGTTCCTTCCAACCTGAATTTCCTTACAATCCTATAATCCTAAGGCATACCCCGACTGTTCTGCACTTGCAGAGCCTTTACAGAACATCCAGGGGTTAAAGAGGAGAAGCCAGCGCATCATTCCAGACAATCGTTTCCTGGTTTTTATCAGACAAATCCCACACTGGTAAATCTGACATTCCCAAGCAGCTTTAGAAAACGCTACCTTTAACCTCCAGGGTCACGCTGTGAGCGAGCAGGTGAGAACTGAATTTTATTTCATGGAGCCAGACAGAATAATCAGAGAACAGAAGCTGGGTGGATTTAAAAAATCATATTTCTTTTTCATCAAGAAGTGTCGCACCCAGAGATGTCCCACATCATGCTGGGATTAAGAAGCTGTGACACTGCATTATTCTCAGGGACAGAGGGGCAAACGCCTCCGACCACTGTTGAAGAAGACAACGACAATGTCAGCGGTTACCACCAAGAGCCCCAAATTCAGATTTCCATACTTCCATGGGGTTAGCTACAGCAAACAGAGCATCTCATAAATCTCTCCGTAGTCACCCTCACACCTCTCTTAGCTGAACTCTTCGCTTACAAAGAGCAGGGCTGTAAGAAGAAACATCTGGTGGCAATGCTGCTTTTGTGATACATTTCCTGTGCTCGCAGGATCTCGGTGTGTCACGTCTCCATCACCTCCTGTGCTCAGCTTGCTGAGAATGAACTTGCCTTTTTATTTTCCTTGACTCGGGGGTTGCCTTTTGCAATGAGAATAAAAAAAATAACATAAGGGTAGAGGAAATCTTAGTATCTGCCTCCCCCAAATAACACCTGAGAAGAACTAAGATCTTTTAGCCTGGAGAACTTGGATAAGTGGAGTAGGAAGTATTTATCGCCATCATCGGTTATTATTCAATTTTCCCTCCCAAGGTAAAAAGGGGGAAACTTTTGTTACAGTCTTGTTTTATCCTCAGCTGGTGCTATTCATAAATGTTTCATCAGGAGCTCTGTAGGCAGCATGTCTGTTCTTGGTACAAACACATCCGCTGCTCTGAGGACACTGCCTGGAGGGTGGGCTCTGCTGAAACATTTATGGGATCCCATAAACTCTACAGGATCCCATAAATCTGAACGGAAGGGAGGAAAAACAATTCTTACAAAACACAGCAGGTGACTACCTTGTTTACCACAGGACTACGGCACGCTTTTTTTTTTTTTTTTTTTTTTTTCTCTCTAAGAAATCTGAATTATTTCCTTAAAAATGCTGTCACGGTGGGAAAGCGGCTCATTGTATTCCTGATGCTACAAAATAAAATTGAAAGCCCTGCGAGATGTACCCTTGGCTCACGGGAAGCTGGAAACTGACTGTGAGATCTGTGTAAGCCATAAAGCTTTTCTGTTTGCTATTCGTAACAGTTGTGCTGTCCGTGCCACCGTTACCAGCAGCATCTCAGCTGTGCCTGGCACCACAGCGAGAACCAGAGCCAGAGCTGTGACCTCCAGTTTTATTTCTGTAGCTGCCTCTGCCCGGTCAAACATAAGGGGTGGAGAGACATCTCCTACCAATAAACTGGGGGATCCATCATCCTGGAAAGTCCTCCAGGATCATTTGTGGCTTGCATGGACCAGGACATCAAAGCCTTCCCACAGCCACCAGCCTCCAAACAAACAAAATGAGCAGCCAACGCTTTTTGGAGGGAATTGTTTGGCACAGGACATCCCAGTAGCACGGGATATATGCATTTATTTTTGAATCAGATGCAGTCACCAGCCTGGGGGTGAAAAGTTTTGGCGTTCCCTAAACAGAGGTTCTCCAGGTGCACGTCTCGGGGCAAACAACAGTTATTTTCAGCCCCTGTGTTTCCAGCATTGTTTTCTCCATCGGTGCAGCAGGGATCGACTAAAAATAAAAAGGTATTCATGGGAGAGGGTGCGAAGGCAGCTGTTTCCATAGGCAGGTGCCAACGTTGAACTAGCCAAGCTGAAAGCACAGTGAGTGAGAGCACTATCAGGTCAAGCAGAGGCTTTGCCCAGGTTTTGTTGTTTAATATCAGACAAGATTTAGGCCATGAGGACCCACCAAGGAACACCGCCAGCAGGTTCCCCCCTTTCCATAGCACTCCGCTTTCCTCTTCCTTCCTTTGGCAATTGGGATGGATTTCATTCAGTGTTTGCAGCCTTCAAAACATGCAACAATAGTGGGACAGTGAGGCTCAGGAAGCGGGGGAGCAGGAGCAGCTGACGTAGTGTCCGCTCCAGCCATGCTGCCAGGCACCCCTTCCCCTTCCACTTCACTCCTCCAGGAAGCCTGACCTCTTTTGGGTGTTTTCCAGGCTGTTAATCTGCTTTAGCACCACAGGGAAAGGCAAGGCTGTGGACAACAACCCAGGGCAATGCACCAGTGGTTTAAAATGCCTTCCCTTGTTGGGTTGAAGAAGGGACTTCAAGGGAAAACTGCAGCAAGCCCTGTCCCAGGAGGTTGTCCTTCACCTCTCCTCACCTCTCTCTCCACAGCCATGTTGTGTGTTTGGGGCTGAGGAGCTCCTGAAGGCCCTGGGCAGGCGGGTGAACATCCCCACGAGGCAGGACTATGGCCACTGGAGGCCTAGAGGCTGCAGGAGCCTGTGTCCCACAGCTGCCTGTAGCACACCAGCAAGCTCATCTTGAAGCACGTCCAGGGGCTCAAAAATCAGTAAGAGCTCAGGATAGAGACTTGGATGTATGCCGTCAGCGCCCAAGATGGGGCAGGGTGGCATGACACCTGGCTGCAGGACATTTGTATGTGGTGATATCGGGTCACAGCCCGGTGTATTTATCTGATCTCTGCTCTGTGGCAGAGGGCAAAGTCCGATTTTGGTTTCAAGGACAGCACAGCTCTGGGACAGGCTCCAACCTGAAGAGAGAGGACAGTGAAGTCCACAGCCCCAGCAAAATATATAGCGGAATTGAAATAAAGCACAGAGAGGCGGTGTGGGACGAAGGGATGGGCGGCAGGGGAAGAGGAGGATGTGTTCTCTGTGTTCCTTTTCAATTTTTTACAAAAAAAAAAAATGCCCAAGGGGGTAGAAGAACAACTCAATGAGCCTTGTGGGTCCCCTCCAACCCAGGATGTTCTATGAGCCTGGGACTGTACGATCCTCTGGCCTCAAGTTTTGCCAGGGGAGGTTCAGGTGGGAAATGAGGAGACGTTTCTGCTCAGAAAGAGCGGTCGGGTGTGGGGACGGGGTGACAGGGAGGTGGTGGCGTCACCGTCCCTGGGGGTGGTCAAGGGGAGGTTGGACGCGGTGCTTGGGGACGTGGTTCCGTGGGTGACAGTGGTGGTAGGGGGGTGGTTGGACCAGATGAGCTCAGAGGCCTTTCCAGCCTTAATGATTCTGTGATTCTATGATTCTTTTATTATTCTATTATTATTTTATTTAATTTTTTATTTTATGATTCTGCGGCCCCACAGCTCAAAATGGGGCACATTTGGGGCGGGGGGGGGGGCCCCAAACCCTCAGCCCTCAGGGCGGTCGGGCGAGCCCATACCACAGCGGGCTGGGGGCGAGCGGGGCTGTGCCGGGGGCTGGACGCGCCCATGACAGGAGGCGGGGGGTGGGCTGGGCGCTGCGCCGGGGGACAGGCGTTGGACGAGCGCATTCTCCCTTTACGGGGGGAGACAAAACCGCATCCATCACTCTCTTTATATACAACAATTGAGGGCGGGAAAAAAAACCTTTTTATCCTACTCTAAAACATTTAAGCTGAACGTCGGGCTGCGTTCTGACCGCCGCCGAGGCTAGGAGAGCGGGCGGCGTTGCGGCCCATCCTCCGTTCCCCCCCTTCGCCTCGGAGGGGGGGGGGGGGGGGGGGGGGGGGGCGGGGCTGAGGGCCGCGGTTGCTGCGGGCGTCGCGGTGCCGCGGCTCCCCCCCGCCGCCCCCCGCCGTCGCCATGGCGCTGTGCGGCCGCTCCGCGCTGCTCCGGCCGGGCCCGGCCCCGCGCCCATCGTCCCGCCGAGCCCCCGCCGCCGCCGAAGCCTTCGTCAGGTAACGGGGAGGGGAGTAGGAAGGGGCCGGGACGGGTGTTGGGGGGCTGAGGGGACGTTGGGGGGGGGGAAGCGGGGGCTGTGAGGGGGCTCGGGGCTCCGAGGGGACGCTGTGAGGGCGATGCGGGGGCTGTGAGGGTTGTGGGGGGGGGTCTGTGGGGGCTCTTGGGGGACGCTATGGAGGCGATATGGGGGTTCTGGGGGGTGAGGGGGCTCCTTTGGGGCGCTGAGGGGACGTTATGGGGGCCCAGAGGGGGTTGGGGGCGGTATAGGGGCACTTTGAGAGCTCTGAGGGGGGGCTATGGGAGCTCTATGGGAGCGCTGAGGGGGGCAGAGGCGTTGTAGGAGTGCTAAGGGGGCCACTGGGGAGGGTTTTGTGGGGTAAGGATGCGGGGGCATTTAGGGCTTCCCTTGGGGAACAGATGGGGTGTTCTGAGAGTTGCAGGTACTGAAGGCGGTGGTTCAGGAACAAAGAGGCTGTAAGGAGCTTTGGAAGGGTCTTGGGGGTCTTGGGACAGGGTGTGGGGCTCAGGGGCTTTGGAGGTGCAGAGGGAGGGCTGCAGGAGGGGTGGCAGGGGTGTGCAGGAGGGGTTTAGGAAAGGCAGGGAGGCCAAATTAGGGTAGAGGTAGCAGGGGCAGAGATGAAGGAGAATCTATCTTGGAATCATTAAGGTTGGAAAAGCCCTCTGAGGTCATATGGTCCAACTGACCCCCTACCACCAGTGTCACCTACTGAACCGTGTCCCCATGCACCACGTCCAACCTTCCCTTGAACACCCCCAGGGACGGTGACACAACCACCTCCCTGTCACCCCGTCCCCACACCTGACTGCTCTTTCTGAGCAGAAACGTCTCCTCATTTCCCCCCTGAAATTAGGTTGTATTTATGGAAAGAAAGGAGATCAGCGCAGTGTGTTTGTGTGGGCAGCTGCTGGGAGGCTCGTGCAGAGCTGCTTGGGGGCACAAAGGTGCTGAGCTTCGGGAACAGGGAGGGCAGGGCTGGAAGGAGATGGGATGTGGGGCTGTGTTAGGGGATAGCGGTGGCTCCCTGAGAGCTCAGGTGTCAGCTCAGGTATCGTTAAGTTGCCAGCTCTGGTCCCTTTTTTAAGGCTTAAGGTGTGTGCACTGGGCTACAGTCCATTATCTGAAGTGTTTTGAGTATCCCAGAGAACAACCCATGGAAATAACGACTGCAAGCAGCAAGCATTTTGAAGTACAATACGTGGAAGTACTCACCAGTGTAAAATCAGATAACAGAATAACCAAGACGCTGCATATGAATTGCAAAATCGCTACAAACAAACAGTTGGCCGAGCTATTTGGTATTAAAATGGCTGTATGTTTGCCACAAGCTTTCTTCTGTTCAAGAAGGGAATAAGAGCGTTTTTACTTGTCACACAACGTGCCTGTGAAATGAGAAATTCTGCACTGAGAGAGAGAGAAATGGAGGTCGTTGTGTTTGCCTGGAATACACGAACATGGCTGTTCGTGATGGTTGTGTTCCGTCTCAGCCAGCCGTTAGGAACTGAATTGATCACAAGAGGGAAGGCAAAAAGGGATCTTTTTCAGATATTTTTTTTCTCACTGAATAAATTAACTGTATATTTGCTTCTAAGGAGCTCGCAGTTTGTTTATAGCTGGGGAGTATCTCACAATTCATTAGTAAGAAAATACCAAGAAGGTAAAACAAAACGAAAAAGCTGAAAGAGAAAATGGTTTCCACTCAAGCCCCCTTTCTTTATGAGTGATTTCTGTAATTTGAGAGCCTGTTTCAGAGTTGTCATGAGAACGTTCAGGCTATGAACATCTGCAAGCTTTCGAGCTCCGCTGGGAGATCCAGACAGCATCTGTAATTTGGCGTGTTTGTAGGAGGCATGTCATCCGTTCGTTTTTTTTCCTCTCCAACGTTCCTTCTTGTGCAGTTTTTTTTTCAGTCCAGATGGAGGAAGGGAGGCCAGTGTTTGCAATAAATTTCCCAAGCAGTCAGCAGATACAAGGCAGTTAATAAAAATAACTTAAAACAAAACAATCCGTTACCCTTCCCTCCCCCTCCAAGTCCCAAACAGGAATGGAAAAATTCTTAAGACTATATAAAGAATAGAGAAACGGCCAGAGATAATTCTTGGAGTTCTTCCACATGCTTCAGAGATCTGGTCTTGCTGCGTGGTGCGCTGGGAGCTGGCGTTTGCCACAGGGACCCGAAGCATTGTAACGACAAAAGGAAGAAAATTTTGTTAATAAAGAGGAAAAGTCCCTTGACTAAGAGATGAGCATTGTTCAAAAAAGGGTACTCCTTTTTAGAAGGTGATGTCATGCTTCATGTGGCTGTGGGGCCGTCTGTTTTACTTGAGTGTATGTGCTATTTTGATCAAAATTTCTGTTAAATATCAGCATCTGAAACCAAGGTGAGCTTGTTCCGTTCGGTGGGGATTTGGACCCACCCAATTCCGCGTTACCCTTATATAAAACAGCGTAGGCAAATCCTCCTTATTGCTCACCCACGTTTCTAACAGGCACACAGCAAGAACTCATCTGCATTTTATGTGGGGAAATGCAAAGCGAGTCCTTGGGTTTGTTTGACATTGTCTCTATGCCTGACATCATTATCCTCTGCACCGTTCTGTTTTTAATCACCATGTGGTTAAATATGTGGCTTTTTTTTCCCTATAGCTTCACAGATCCGTCGGTGGGGTGTTCGGGAGGATGGTGCTGCAGGGACAAAAGAGCTGTTGTGGTTTCCCACCCCATTCTAGCTGGGGAGGGCCATATCTGTGTTGCAGGATTAACAGTTTGTATCCATGTGTTCCTCGGGTAATTATGCCGAGGGGCAGGATTTTGTAATAGTAGTTTCACCTAATTTTTTTTAAGGAATGCTCTGTATTTTAGCTATGCAAAGAGGGAAAACATTTAGCTTGCTGAAGGGGGGGGGGGTGGAGGGAGAGAAACAAACCCTGTTCCCTGCATTTGGGTCGTTTTCTACCATGGTGGAGAGGTAAGAAGCGTGAGGGTCTGTCAACTGCCAGTTTGGGGCCAAAGTTCAGAGGGATGTCGAAGTGGAAAGGCAGGGCGTCACGTTGTTAGGCGATAGGTTTTCTGAGCGGAGTAGCTGGCATCCTCACTGACGTGTTGCAGTTTCAGAAGGTGAAAATACAGAGTCGGTATTCACACATCAGACTAAATCGGTGCATCACAGCCACAGGTCTGGCTGGCATCTGCATGTGCGTAGTTGATGGGCAGCTGTTTGAGTGCACCCGTGGAAGAACTTCACTTGGCTTCCAGCCCGTGGTGGGACTTCCAGTTGTCCTAAAATCGTGCTGGTGCGTATCTGTGTGACACTTACATTAAATTAAAGCAGGTCTTGTCTGCGAGATGCTCATAACAAAAAGTGTGCTGAAGGGCTGCGCTGGATCCAAGTGTGGTTACAGGAAATACCAGCGTGAATATTGATGTGCAGCCTTAATAAATAATGCTGCTTTTCAGGTGGGCTGGGGTTTCAGAGGTCCCAAACAAGCCTGGAGCTTGGAAACGGTACCAGGTAGTCCCAGAATCCAGTTAGAGTCTCTTCTGGAGTGCTCCGAGGTTTCTGAGTTGCAGAATTGAACATTTCTCTCCAGTTAAATGAAAGAAGCAAGGAATTTGGTCCTGCAAAATGCACCCTGAGTTGAAGTTTTTTCCTCTGCATCCAGTCTTAATGTTAGTTAACAAAAGTTGCTAATGCTGAGTGTTTCAAAAGACACCAGGTCTTCTATTTGTAGGCAAGTCGCCTATGTTCTTTGTTGAGAAATTGTGAAAATAGCTGGAAAACTTTCATGTGTAAGGTAGGTGCGCACCATTGTGTGAGTGCCATGCAGTAAAATGGAATTAGTTTGGTGAATTAAAGAAGGAAAACAAAACAAAACAACAAAAACAGAAAAGAAAAAAACCAACCACCGACTAACCAAGAGCAAGCATGTTCAGGCTCAATATTAAATTTCAAATAAAATGCTTTTGAAATTGATGAATTTGAGAGCCTTTAACTCCGTCTGGCTTCTGGTTTCTGTTTTCATAAAAACCTTAGGATGCTGATCATGTCGGAGTGTGGGAAATCCAGGGCTCTGCTGTATGCAGACAATAACAAGGGTTCTGGTAGAAGTTGTGAGGTCAACAAAAAGCCTGCGAAGAATAAACTTTTTTTTTTTTTTTTGAGGAGTAGAGTGGAAACAGATGGTGGTAGCAGCCAGTTAACAAGGAGTGGGATCTGTGGAGAAAACAAGCGTGAGCCATTCTTTATATTTCCAATTTTTTATTTCTCAATCAAGTACTGAAGGCAGACGCTGCCTTTAACATCAGGTAGACAGCACAAATCCCTCCAAGTCATTCCCCGAAGACGAGCCTTGATAATGTGAAGATTTGCACGATCTTGCCAGGGCTGTCTCCGACGTTGCTTCCCCTTGTCGGCTGCTATCTGGTAAAGCTTTACCACGTGTGGGTTTTTAAGACTGCCTGGCCTTTGTGGGGGAGGAGTGTAACATCTGCCAATATGGAGCAAAACACGCTCAGCTCAGCGCTCCCTACAGCAGCAGAATTGCATCCGTCATCTGAGCTGCACGGTGACCACAGCTGCACCATCCCAGACGTTGGGCGAGCCAGCCTGGGGGAATCGGGGTAGGAATCAACGGGGGATCGGTGCTGGTCCTGATCTTGCATGAAGCACCACTCGATTGCGACTAGAAAACGAATGAATTCAGCTTGTAACGAGGGGTGCAGAAAAACTAATGCATCGTGGAAACATAAGTTAAATGAAAGTTAAAATACTGGGTGGCGTTATTTTAAAAATATTTGTTTTTTCTGACAGTGAAAGGCACAGTTGTTAATTCTCCGTTTGCTGCCAGGCATGGCGTGCAGCGCTCCGCCTGTTACCGAGCTGTGACAGCCTCGGCTGTTACAAAGCAAGGTACTTTGCATAATTAGTAGAAGACGTGTGAACAGATGAGCACTAATTCTTAGAAGTTAATGACTGTTAATTTTCTTCCCCCCCTTTTTTTTTTAATCTACTTCAAGACTAGTGGGAGATCAAGAATTGAATGGAGAACCTCAACAGAGCATTTCTTAATTGGCCTGAATGCACTTTATTATGAGATACTACTCCAAAATGTGGCTTTGCTTTCTGACTCTCCTTCCTTGGCCATCAGATTAGCTTGTGATGGCTGAAAGGATTATATATATGTGTGTGTTTTTTTTATCCGTGGTCTAGAGTTCGTGATTTGACACATGGCTTCAAGATTGTTGGTGAGATACAAAGGTAATGAGAAGGGTGAGACAGTCTCTTGCAACAGTGGGGGTGCTTATACTGGCGTAAACCCGTGTAGAAACTGGAGGGATTCTCACTTCACCTGCTCCAACTCCGTACCTGCTTGTATAGCAGCCTGGGTGTCTGTGCTCGTCGCGCTGGGCTGTTTGCAGCAGACCTAGTTCAAGTAGCTTGCAGCTCAGCTCTTGTCCGAGGCTCACAGAAGCCCAGGACTTTGGGGTTTCCTTACAAAGGCTTCACGTAGTTGTTTTGAATCCATGTAACGCTTGCTTTCAGCATCAAGCTACTGCAAAATGAAGCTGTGGTTACGTACGTGCAGGGATCCAGAGCCCCATCCTCCAGGAGAGCATCCTGAAGCCCAGAGGGTTGTGCGGCTCTACAGAGATCCTTCGTTGCATCTGTTTGAAATTGTAGGCGAGGTGGAAAGCAGTAAAATTCAGTACCCTTGCTAGGGCACCCGCTTTGGAGGTGGGAAAAGTCAGGGATTTTTGTTCCCAGGACTGTTTCTTTGTTGTTGTCAGATGACTGTTTAATGTGAAACGCAAGAAAATGCCATTTTTTCCTCTGCCTTGATACGCAGTCTAGCCTGTATTGTTTAAAAGCTTGTAGTAAGAGTTCTAATTATTCTCTTCAGTATTTCTGAATAACGTCTTTATTCAGAGACAGAACTCTTTTGGTTTTTAATGTCAGCCTCTGAATGTAATGATTTATATACACATGAAATGACGTTGAAAATATCTCTGAAGGAGCTTTTTCAAAGAATTCTTTCATAGAAACCACCTCTTTAACTGAGGCAAGGAAAAATATTCTGTTGACGGCTGTCCAGTGTTAGAGTTTGACCATAAACATGTTTATTTCATACATTTCATTATGAAATAACATAATTTGACCTATGCTTCTTGCTTTCATGTCAAGACTATCTCTTGAATGAGACGTAAACGTGACAAACTTTGCTTGGCAGGAATTAGCAGCTTAATCCGAGAGCTTTATGTATTTTAAGGGGTGCACTGAAATTAATCTCTGTGGACGATGCTAAACGTAACTATAAATTTTTAACCTTAAATCAGACCATAAGGTAGGAAAAGATACCCAACCCAGAGCTAACATGGAAGCATATTTTCTCCGCCCGCCTTTTTTTTTTTTTACCCTCTGAAAGTTACTTGAACAGATAAGAAAATGCTTTTACCAAGCTCAGAAAGACAAAAACTCTGTATTTTGCTCTTCTCTGCTCATTACGCAGGGCCATTTTGCTGATTTGTCTTTACACATGATAAACGTATTTGATCAGGTCTCCCTTTCCTCAGGGATGCTAGTGTGAAATTGAGATTTGAGCATCTTAGAGAGGAGTAACTTGTATCTTATAATAACGCTTTGGAATGAATGAATCTTCCCCAAGGAGTTTCCACGCTTGCTCTTTGTTCAAATTTAGCTCTAACCACTCCTTTCCTTTAGAAGTGATCTGGGACGAGGTGGGGGGAGATGGCAAAGGTATGTGCTCGTGCTGTGTTTGTAACATGTAAGAGCTTTAAACAACATTTTTCAATCAAGACAAATCTGCCTTTGGAGAATTGGTTAAATTTACCTTCAGAGTAGATTTGAATGCTGGTAGTGGAGATGTTTTTGAGTCTTTTTTCTGTGAGGAGTCAATTGAAAATCTGCCTCTTGTGCCTTTCATTTGGAAGCATTCATATTTTTCCCGATGACAGTTTCTTTTCCTACTCTGAGCAAGAGCAGGAAGATGCATCCTTTGATATGGTAAGTGGTTTAATACAAGGCAGTCTGCAAGCTGCTGATTGTGTAACTGCAGATGTCCTTGGGCATGCTTTTTCAGTCCTTCCAGTCTGTCCTTCAAATAGTCTCGGGAAGTGTGGGCTTCTCCTCAGCAGCCCTTCCCAGATAGGTTGAGCAGCAGTGTTGTTTTCCCATGTGCTTTGTCTGTACATGAAGCTGTTTCTCCACGTTGCAACGTTTGAGGCTGGCTCTAGCAATTTTACTTGGCCTGCAGCTGATCCTTAAATATCTGCAGGCTTGGCTGCATGCTAACAAATGAAGTAAGTTCAGTTTGTTTGTAGAGTCCAGGGGATTTTTCTACTTCTGCTCTTGTGACATGGAAAGTACAAAAAAAAAAAAAAAGCACTGTGTGGCTTGTCATCGGGGATCGTGTCACCCTTAGCTCATCTGGGATCCTGTTTAACAATGGAATGAAACCTTCCCAAATAAGATACAAAACTTTAAGTTAATTGTGACACTGGGTTTAGGTTAGGTTTCAATGAATAATTAGAAGCTGCTAGTCTGTGCAGTGTGAAGTTGAGTGTTTCGTTCACAGAACTCATAACCACCTACATGGGCAACACCACCTGATCCTAGCAGCGGCCGACTAGATGTCATTTTGCTGTCATCAGTGCCTAATTTCTTTATCTTAGACTGGATCAAAATACCAGTTCATACATACACTGGACTATGATAGGATGCAGCATTTAATATGAATTGGGAAGTTTCAGGCAAAGAGAGTAATTGAGGGGTTCACAGCTCAGGAAAATCGAGAGGGGAAAAAAAATAAATCTGGAATGTACATTTGTACAAATGGATCTTGATTTTTATCTTCCCTCCTTCATGTAGAAGCATCTTGATGTTGTCTGACCTTCACTGTTAGCGTGGACGTTCAAATTGCACTTAGATGGGCTGTAATGCAGATCTTTCATGTCTGTTCTGTCTTTCAGAGAAAGTAGAGCATGATGATCGTGGGATTGCTGCAAAGACCTATCCACCTTTTACTTGGTTTAAGTAACTATGAAAATAGGAGTACTTGATGTGGCTTCCATGTTTATTTGGGCAGATCATAAATTTAGCTCTGCTGGAGGGTTCCTGTAAGAGTTGTTTCCTAGAGCTGAGCAGCTCAGTTGTATAAACAAGAAAACATTCGGGAATATCAGCAGTGAAAATTCTTGCCTTTTATCTGCTTTAAAACAAGCTCACAAAAGGTTGCCTAGAAGCACGAACTAGAAAGCTCTCTGTGTGGCTGAGATCCTTGTGTAGCTTAAAAACATGTATTGGCCAGGATCAGATTGATAGGATAATTCATTTCGGTTATGAAAATCTTGGCAAGATTTGGTAATGTTTTAGATGTAGATTATCAAATACAGAAATCATGAGAAAGATACAGTGTGGGTTACCTTACGGAACTGCTCTTGATACCCCTCTGGATATAGAGGGGAATAAGTTCATTTTTTTTATTGCTTGCATTAAGTATTCACTCTAGACTTGGTTTGGGCTGTGGTTTGTTTCCTGACTTGAAACCCAGTCGTGTCAATTAAGTTTGTTAATCTCTTTCGCAGAGAAAAATCTTTCTTAAAGTGGGATTCTTTGGGAGTTCAGCTTTTGTTACGCAAAATGAGAGCGTTGGCTCCGTATTTTCCCATTATGGACTAAGCAAAACACTAGAGAGAAAAAGGAAGAGCTGTAGCACCTGAAGCCTGCATTATACCAGAAAATCCCCTGGTCGGTAGTTGTCTAATCTCAGTGCTCACTAAAACTGCTTCCTTTTTTCTGTCTGAAGGTTGCCTTCGTTCTGTCAGTGCTTGTAATAAGGGCAGGGTGTCCCCCTTGAGTCGTCACGGTGCTCATAAGTAACAGCATCACTGGGACACCAGCAGGTAGCTTGGCACTGTTTTATGGCCCAAGGACGTGGTTAGAGCTCTGCAGTTTTTGGGTGCAGAGCGCTCTGTTCCTTCCCCTCCTTTCCTACACGAATACTGGGATTTTCGCTTTGGTTTTGTGAGGGATCTGGGGCATCTCAGCCATGTAGTTACACAGGGTAGAAGTTGCCTGGTGGTGCAGTGCTAAAACTCAAGACTTTTGAAAACTCTTCTGGGTTGTCGAAGCTTTTGCAGTCCCTTCCCATCACCTCTCTACCTGGGTGTCACCTGCCCTGTGGTGCTTTGCACTGTGCTCCTCTGGTAGCGGCTGGCTTGGGGAGAGGGGAGGGAAAAAAAACAGAAATTCTTGCTAGAGATCAGAGATGAACGAAGCACTTGGTCAGAAGGAATTCTTATGGGTTCTGGTGTTCTCTCAGAGCTACTTGTGCATATTTTAGTGGACGAATATAAATAGTCTGGGACTGGTTTGATAAGAGATTTAAAAGTATTTCAGAGAAAAGATACCTAAGCTGAACCGTGTCCAAATAGTTCTTATAACTAAGTAAAAGCGAGGTAAACCTTGCCCTACCAAATTTGAACGTTTTAAAACACTGACTTTAAAGACCAATTCTCTTTTTTTTGCAGCTGCAGCCGCCTTCGAAACATTCAGAGCATCCTGACACAAAGCAGCAAATCTCAGCCTGATGGAATCCTTTGCATTTTAGGTTAGTGTTGCTTATTTTTTCCCCCTCCGCTCTTCTCGTTGTCTTGATGAAGATGCCACGAGTTTCTGAAAGATGATTATCATCTCCTCCTTCCTGTCCCATCCCTGTTTGCTGGCAAGAGGACAGCTCTCTGACTGTTGCTCCCTTTTCTCTCTCTCAATATTTCTCAGTCCTATGTTCAGGCAGACTTAGTGCAATAATAACGATGATATTAATGTTCTTCCAAGCCTTAAGAAAATTGAGTGGCTGGAGGAAAGACAAAATCTGTCTTAATGTCTAGGAAGGACATTAGGGGGAATTTAACCCGTGGATATTTAAACAGTCAGCTGTCCGGGCAGTGCTTGTGCTCTAGCTGGCGCTTGGCATAGGAGCTGAAAGCATACGTGTTGCAGCTGGTTCCCCCACAGGGGCAGCAATGTGGAAGAAAACACGAGGAGCTGGATAAGACCTTAGGAGCGCCAGGGTTCGTAATCACGATCTTCAGGGCTGTGGGGAGTGGTGGTTGAGAGCAGGCTCAGCTTGTAAGAGATGAAGAGGGAGAGAAGGGGGAATCAGGAGCCTGGCAAGAGTTAATAAAACTAGGTTTTAGCAGGAGTGTGGTCTTCCCTCAGGAGAAATAATTCAAAAAGCACTAAAAGAGTTGCTTGAGAAACCTGGGAAGCAGTTGAGAGTTAAATGGTGGTGTTTAAACAGTATAAACAGTTTAAACAGTATGTGGTTTCTGTGCTTTATTTCTTCTGGGCGTAGGGGAAAAGAGAATACAAAACAAAGCTGCGTGTGGAGGTATGCTACAGGAAAGTAACGTGTTTTTTTTCTTACAGTTTTATCATTTCTGTATGTAATGCTTTTGTTTCTTAATATATAATTAGTATTGGTACATGAAAGAAGTCAGGAATTATAATTGAAATTCCTTGCAGGATAGGACTAGAGTAACCGTGCAAATAACGTAAAACAGTTGAGGATGGAAAAATCGAGTGTAGCCCTAAAAAAGTTGTGTAGCAATGGCTTTGCAATAAGAAATGATACAACTGATCACTTCCTGCCATAGCCTGCTTTTGACTTTTTTTGAATGTTGCAGCAAGAAAACTTGAAGAAGCTCACTTAGTGGACCACAAAAAGGTTGAAGGTGCATAACCTAGTTCTCTTCTGATGTCGACTGTCTAACAACCTTCCTAACCCACATTCTTCACTTCTCCTTGACTCTTAATTCTGAAGCTGCAGTAAGTCTCTAGCAAAAAAAAGTCACTCAAAACATTGTACAGCTTTAGGGAAAACATCAGAGGCAAAAGGAATTCCTTTGTGTAAGCCTCGGTGTGATGTGGAATGTTTAAGACCATGCATAAGGCTGCCTCTTAACGTGTGTTTCTGTTATGGAAATATAGGAAATTATAGGAAGTGTTTTGTCATTAGACTTGTGCTTTGCAGTAATCTTTCTGCACGCACAATGGAGCTGTTGTTGTCCAAGCTGACCTGTCCAGTGTAGCCCGCAGAATTTCTCGCATAACTTCTGGTTAAGCAGGAATGTCTCTGTTATGAATGCATTAAATCTGTCTTCAAATTCACACTTGGAGTGACAAAAATATCATCTTACATCTTGATTCCTCTTGAATTGGATATAAAGCAGCTAATCTTTTGTACCTTTTTTTTTTTTTTTTACAGCCACCACATTTTATATTTCACCTGGCTCTTTTTAATGACTTGCAGCTAATGTATTTCCCTCCCCCCAGCTTTCGTTTTACCCACTGCACGGTGAGATGGAACAGTATAGAATTCACGGCTTCACTTCAAGTGGTGCAGCGTTTCTACCAAAACTGGGAGAATTCTAAAGAGATGCAGAACTGACCAGCTGTTGACACAATTATTTAAATGCAGTTCTGGCTAATTTTAAAGAGTATTTATGTATTTAGTAGGCCATCTCTGTAAATCTGACAGTACGTTGTAGCTCTTCTGACCGTAGATCAAACTTTGTGTCGCAGTTCAGCGTAGCTAAGCTAATTTTTTCCAGACCTTGACATTTACCTTTTATACTCCCTGAAGAGGATAGAAGTACTGTAGAGCCTGTGCCAGTACATCTTCAACTTATCTTCTTTTTTCTCATGTATGACAACTTCTTTAGGATCTTTCAAAATTACATCTGCATTACACGGAGCTCATGCACTTAAGATGTGGGAGAAACCTCACCAGAATTTAGTACACTGAACTGTTTTTTCATTCCATTTCCGTTCTGAATGAAGACCATTTTAATAATTCAGGTGCCACTTCTCTTGGATGGCAGTTGTACAACTGTGGGATGGTTTTGGGCAGCTGTCAAGAGGTGACCAGTCCATTTGCTCCAGCGTCACCTTCCTGTGTCCTGAAAGCTCACGTGGGTGTTCGAGGTGCTAGGGAACAGGTATTGGTTTTGGTGCACAGGGATGTGTCAGAAATGCATGGCTGGGATCAAGAAAGCGTGACTTTTCTCCTCCTGTAGAGTGCTTATGTCAGTTTATCAACTGAGAAGTTGCAAATGAGGTGGCTGAGCTGAATCCATTTTTGTTGCAGAAAAGGGATTCAGCTCAGAAAGGGATTTCAGTTGCAGAAAAGGGATTCTTACCCTGCCCCTTGTCTTGTGGGCAGCAGCGAGCTGCTGGGCTGCCTCACTGCCTGCCTCCACCCCCGTGAGGACCTGGGAGCAGTCTGGGATTACTCAGTTTGTGGCTCCGCTGAGCCAGGCGTGGGGGTTTCCGAATTACCAGCCTTCCCCATTGTTCTGAGGGCTCCTGACAGGCTTTCTGGAGGTATCCAATCTTTGCCTGTGTTTCATTTCCTGTTTGTTTTCCACTGGCTGGATCTGTGCCTTTAACTCCAGATGCCTCGGTATAAGGACCGTTTTATCTTCTGATTTCCCATGCTTATTATTTCTCTCCCCTTTCCTCCTGGTTCTCTGTTACTCTTAGCCTGTCCCCTAGGCTCACCACCTTGGCTCTTCAGGCTTTAGAGACCTCTGTAATGAGCCTGATCGGATGAAAGTGGCCGTGATGTTTGCACTTTCCCCTTTGTTTTGCCCATAGTTGAGCGTGTCTTGTTAGATTACCATCTGATAAGTGCTGTTTGCTTGTGAAACATTAGCAATGCCTCTTGCAGAACAACTGATCTAACAGCTTGCTGCCGCTGAAAGAGACCATCCGAACTCCTTTGTGCTCCATCGATTGCTCATCAGATTGTCTTCGTTAGGCACGTAAGCAGTAAACCAGTTTATCTTCAGGACACCGTGTGCTAATTTTGTAATGTTACAGTAGATTTCAGGCTGACCGGTTATGTTTAAGAGTTCCCAAGAGCAAAGGGGTGGTTGCTTGCTGGAAGGAGAGTCTATGGTTCTAACTCAAGTCCTGCCTTGAGACAGGAGGTTTGGTACCATGATCAGTGTGTTGAGTTCCACTGAATTCTAGATTACGCTGGTACGTCTACTTTTGTGGGAAGGGAAATTAAAATTAAAAAAGCCAACCAGAGAATGTTCTGCCTCACCTTGCTCTTTTGCTTGCTGTCTGTCGTTAAGTTCCCAGATCCAGGGCAGTCTGGCTGTACAGATTATTGGCACAGCGATGACAGAGCATTGCAGCAGAGAGGAGAAATGAGCAGCTGGGGCTGAGAATGATTTGGCTGAGTTGTACTGATGCTGTGACCTGAGTTAGAGATGACCTGCTAAGGCTTTCCTTTATCAGGGACACCTGACATCCAGAATCCTGGCATCACAGAACGGTTTGGGTTGGAATGGACAAAAAAGATCATCCAGTTCCAACCCCTCGCTGTGATCAGGAACACCTCCCCCTGGCATTGTGGCTCACTTTCAGAAAAGCACGTTCCTGTGCTGTGCATAGGAATGGGAGGTCAGAGCTAGAAGCTAGATAGCAGAGGAATGAGGATTTCAAGATCCCGGCGGGGTTTTGAGGGCTGAGAAAGCCAAGGCTAGCGTGGTGTAGTTTCCCCCTTTCTCAGCATGGTTCAATGAACTCCATGTTACAGCGTGCTGTAAGAAGCCACGAGCAGGGAGCAGAATCAGTTTCATAGCTTCAGCACAACCTGAAGTGATTCAGCTCATCTCTTCCGTGTGCTTAAACCAAATACGTGACACTTGGGAATACATGTGAGCTATCCAAAGAACTGTTATAGACAAAGGAGAGTTTATTAAGATGTAGAATTCAGTAGCTGGAGGCAGACACTGCATCTGGTTAACACCTTAAGGCCTGAAGTATGGCTTTAAAAAAAAGAAAAAGAGTATAGTTAGGAGAACCTAGTGTTTGTTCCAATTTCCGATGTGCTCAGGTGACTTCAGAGCAGTTTGATTTGCGATGCAAGTCTCAAAGCCCAGACATCCAGGCTGGGTTATTATGTTATCATCGTACTGATCTCGTTTGGATGGCAGAAACAAATGATACTTTGGCAACCATCCAACTGTATCCTAAAATAGCTTGGTGGGAAAACTTGACCTTAGTGTTTGAGAGATTTTGTGGCATTCGAGACCCGTGATCTCTACCATGTATGGATGTTGAGGATGCTGTTTCCCGAACAGCTTTACCTGTGGAGAAAACTTGGTCTATGTCAGTAGAATTAGGTCTGTTTTCCAGAGATGAAGGCCTTCCCTAAATCTGTGGTTTGTTTCTTTTCTCTTGTATTTGTTTCTTCTTACCTCTTCATGTTACTGCTCTTCAGTTCTTTTCATTTTATCTTCCCAATGACCATAAAACCTTTTTTTTTGTATGGAAACTGTTTGTATGCCATATGTTATGTTTGCATGTCTTCTGACTTGCTAGAAGTCTGCAGTGGCTTTCTGGTGACTCAGGGATTACACTGTAATACTTGCGAGATAATGTTTAATCATGTATTCTAAAGCAGGAGATTTAGGTCACAGGATTAATTTGTTAGGAAGCTTCCATCAACAACATATTCGTTGGAATGAACACTGCATCCAGACAGATGTCAAGTTTCAATTACTAGATAAAATTGAAACTATTGCTTCATAACACTGCAGAGAACTAGACTTTTTTTATGCAGGACCTGTAGATTTCGGTCAAAAGAAGAATGTCAGCGTGTAGCAATGAACTTGCAAAAGCTCCCTTGTCCTTCCCCTCCTTTCCCACTGTGTTCAGCTCAGAAGTGCCAACTGTCTGTGTGAAGGTGTTCAGGTAATACTCCCGGTCAAACAGTTTTCTTAGCTGGGAAGAACACCAACTTTACACGTGCACTGTGTTCAGACACGACATTTCATGTCTGGCTTTGCTTTTTCAGGAATAGATAGCCGATACAACGAAGGTTGCAGGGAACTGGCAAACTATCTGCTTTTCGGCTTGTATAGTCAGAGTAACAATGACTTCGAGAGAACTGGTTTTCCTGAAGAAGTGCTTGACGGTAAGTAGTGTGTTTCAAGCATTTTTACCGCTTTTCATCCCTCTGGAGAGAGGCTGGGCCAGGAAAAGTGATATACAATGGGGAAAAAAAAAAAGCCAGAAAATTTCTAATCACGTATATAGACCTGAAAAACTGTTCTAAAAACACTACTGAAGAACCCTTGTTCAAATTTCCTCCCCTCCTTCAGGACTTCCTCCATATGTCCTAAACACGACGAAATACACCCATTATCAGCAGTCCTACTTCAGTCATGGTGTGTTTGTATGTTTATTATCAATTGTGTGATCAAACCAGTGGAGTTCTAAAAGCCTAAAGCTAGTGGTTTTTTTCTTTATTTTAACATATTCCCTTATTTTCATGCAACATTGAATGTCCATCCTGCATGTTGTAAGGCTAGTTTTCAGTTGGAGCAACCTGATGTAATATCAGGCAAGAGCAGCTGTAGTTTACGGTTCTGTAAGCGCTCTGCGAGACCTCATCACTGACACGCTCTTGGCTTGTCAAAGGCCAGGCTGACGCAAGTTCTGTGCAAGACTTCAGAGTAAACCCACAGTTGTTCTGGACAGTAAAAAGTACTATTGTACTTGGAGCAGTGCAGAGCTGCCAACTGTTCCATTAAAAAAAGAGTGGGGAATGATTGTTTATTCAAATAGTTAAATAATTTCTTTTAATGAGGCACATTATAGGAAAAGTGTTTTCTGGTCAGTTCCTGTGCTCTTTTTTTGTGTTCGTATAATTCTATATATGGAGTCTTGATGCTAGAATAATACTTGTTCTGCTTGTTGCAGATATAATCATATTAATAAAACCTGATAGTGTCCATCTGTACTGTAACCCTGTGAATTATAATCATCTTTTGCCATATGTGGCATTTTGGAGGAACTTGCATTTTCACTGTCTAACTGAAAATGAGGTAAGTGGAAAAGCAGTGCAGATAAGAATTGCCTTTCTGTAATATCTCTCTGATAAACTCATACTCAAAGTGAACATTTGTTTTTTTATGTTCCTTCTGGAATCTTTATTTCATATTCAGTAGGGAGTGATCCCCATCTACATATAGGTATTAATTGCTTTGCCTAATGTGTGTGAGAAGAATGTTTTTAATACTTGGCAATTGCTGGAGCATTAAAACAAATTGCTTCCCTCCCCCACTAATTTATAATTGCTTCGATATGACTCAATGATCTTTTAGTGAGGAAAAACGTGGGTTGTAAAAAATACAGAATCTGAATCAAATCAAATACTGAGATTCTGAATCCAAACACTGATATTTCCAGCAATTTGTCTTGTTTGCTGTCAAAGCAATGTTTTAATGCTTTGGATGCCAGAAATTTTAGAATATTAGAACAGGTTGGCTTAGCAAGCCATTTAAAACGAATATTATGAATTATTTTAAGTTTCAACTGTTCCTTTCAAGAGCTATTAACTTCAGAAAGGAAAAAAGCTGGGTTCTGTCACCTGCTTTGATCTACTTAGGATTACTGGATAAGTTTCATTTTGTACTTCAAAAGTCAAAGTATTCTTAGGAAAAGCTATCTTTATAGTAAAGAGAAGGCAAGAGAAGTAAGCAATGGAAATAATTGTTTGCCATTCCAGTTCTCTGTAATGAATAACATAAATGAGGATGCTGGTGGACAAAGAGTTGCTTGGCTGCCAAGGAGTGTGCCCCTTCGGCGTGCAGTATTACAGGGCAGCGTGCTGTTGTCTCAATGTGCTACTCTGCAGGCAGTTCTGGTGCTTAGGTGCAGAATAAGAACCTTTTTATTCCAATTGAGACTGGAAATTATGTTTATTCAGACCCATTACGGCAAGCTTTTTTCCCTGTTAGGAAACTGTGTAATTCCTTCTCTAAATTAGAGTGATACTGAAATCAGAGGGAAGTGGGGCAGGAGCCTTGATATAAATAGGTGAAACTAGTGCATGAAGAAATGGAGAGGGAAGGGAGAGAACCATTTTGTTCCCTTGAGCTTCCAGTGATGGGGTTATGATCAATAGTGTTTTTGTGTGGCTGTTTTATAGTGAGATTATATCACACAGTTATGAAATAATTTAGAAGGGACCTCCAGAGAACATCTTGTCCAGCCTCTTGCTTAAGGCAGGGTGAGCAATGAGATCGGATCCGGTGACTTGAAGCTTTTGATGGCTGGGTGTTGAAAACCTCCAAGGACGATGACTGCAGAACTTCCTTTGGCTACCTGACCCACCACTTTATTGTCCTAATGATGAAAAAGTGTTTCCTTTTATCCAATCTGAAATCTTTTGTTTCATACCATGCCATTTGTCATGCGTTCTGCTGGTGCACGCCACTGCGAAGAGCCTGGCTTTGCCATCCTGGCAACAATTTTGTAGCTCTTGAAAGGCAGCTATGGGGTGCAGCCACAGCATCTGAGCAGTGCCAGGACCTCGGCCTTTCCTCCCTCGTAGGACAAGTGCTCCAATCCCGTGATCATCTCGGTGGCTCTCCAGCGAACTCAGTCTGCTTTGTCAGTGTCTTACTTGATTGTGAGTCCCAAACTGCACGCAAGTATTCTAGATATGATCCCCTGAGTGCTGCACAGAGGATGATAATTACTTTTTGTTTGGATATAAACAGCTGAACTACAGCTTAAAATGTGCCATAGCAAAATCTAAAGCCTCATAAGGCTTTTCTGTTGCTAAAAACCACATGGAAAGGGCAAAGCAGCATGCCTGCAGGTCGTCAAACAGGCATTTTGGAATGAGGAATGGAGCAGTTTTTACCACACCTTTGCTAGCACAACTGTAATCTAAGCTACTGAATTTTAAGCTGTATCTGCTTAGGGGGTTTTGTGTGATTTGTTATGGTAAGTAGTTACTTGAATCACACCGTGCTGGCTTGAAATAATGGTGTAAGTAGAAAGGTAACTATACAGAAACGAATGGAAGAGTTTGAGATTCAGATGCTGAAAATACAAGGTGTATTTCATTGCATCGCTCAGCTCATTCACATAAAGCAGTGCTTCCAGTCACATTTCTCTTGTGTAAGATTGCCAATTTCCTAGATTACTTCTGAATTAAAATAGAATTTTTAAAAAAAGTCACTGTGTCAGCCTTTAGGTGCATCCTGTTTACAGGAGTTTGTCTGTAGTGGCTTTTAAGCAGGCTTTTTTCTCCCTTTTTTTTAGTAGTAGCAATAAATTCTGCTTGCTTTTCAAAAAGAGAAACAAATTGCTTTGGAAATAAAGCAAGCAGTGCCATAGCTGGCTCAGAAGCTCTTGATGAGGCTGGCAAAACCTGTTGCCTCTCCTTGCATTCTTCCTTCCTGTTTACCTTTAACAGGGCCATGGGCTTTTAAGTGAATATCCTAGTTAGTGGAGGAGAAAAACACATTACTGAAGAATGCTCATTTTCAAAGTGGCCAAGTAAGATAAAACAGTGAAATTTAATGCATATCGTATAAACTTCCTAGGTGTCACAGCTGCACCAGTTATGAAGAGGGCTGTGTGTATATCTGCAGTTACAGGTCATGAACAAGCCTCTAGCATGCTGCCCAAGCCCAAGTTCTCCTGATGGCATTTTCAGTTTTGAGAAACTGGCAGCTGTTTAATGCTTGGCTTTGAACTAAGGCTTTGATTTGGTTTCCTGGGATTCAAAACAGAGCGCATCATGGAGGAACTTGGTATGCTTCTTAAAATCAGGCTCGTCTCAAAAGAACTTGTTCTCAAAAGAAATGTCTTGTGTGCTGCCTGACGCTCACAAGAGCTGTACATAAAAAGTTCATAATCATGCAGTTTACCTGTATGTTAAGTTCAGAGCAGTGTAAAATGAATAAAAAGAAGTCAACAAATCACTGCTCCGTTCTGATGTGTGCTTGCAGCACAGAAGCCAACCGTATCCAGGGCTGCACCAAAAGCAGCGTGGCAGCAGGGTGAAGGAGGGGATTGTCCCCCTCTGCTCTGCTCTCGTGAGACCCCACCTGGAGCCTGCGTTCAGCTCTGGTTCACAAGAAGGACATGGAAGTGTTAGAACGAGTCTGGAGGAGAGCCACAGAGATGATCAAGGTAGCTGGAGCACCTCTGCTATGAAGAGACAGGCTGAGGGAGTTGGGGCTGTTCAGCCTGGGGAAGAGAAGGCTCTGGGGGAGACCTTGCAGCAGTCCACCGGTACCTGAAGGGGGCTGCAGGAGAGCTGGGGAGGGACTCTTTGTCGGGGGGCACTGACAGAACAAGGGGTAATGGCTTTAAACTAAAAGAGGGCAGATTTACATTAGATATAAAGGAGTTCTTTCCTTTAAGGTTGGTGAGGCACTGTCACAGGTTTTCCAGAGAAGCTGTGGATGCCCCATCCCTTGACATGTTCAAGGCCAGGTTGGATGGGGCTCTGAGCAAGCTGGCCTAATAGGGCTGACCATGGCAGGGGGGTCGGAACTGGATAACCTTTAAGGTCCCTTCCAACCCAAGCCATTGCATGATTCTGATCTTGCTCTAAAAAATAAGTGTCTCTTGAAATACCCGGAGGTGCTAAGCCTGTTCCCGAGTTGCTGCTACACTGTGTAAAAATGGTTTTTGTGTGACATACCTCTTCAGTCTAATTTTCAACCTCCTTTCAGCCATAAGTATAGCATTTGTTCTTTGCTTCTGCTCTAGTCCTAGAAATATGGAATGGAGTGAAAAAAATGACTTCAGTCTGCGCCTCCCATGGAAAAACAAGATGGTGTTGGCTGCATTTTTCTCCTCTTTTTCTCCTGTTTTTCCTCTATATTCCCCTCCCTCAGATAGCTGTCATTGCTTGTTTGTAACCTGAGGCATATCAGTCTGCTGTCCAGGTTTAATCTTGTTAACCTGGTAATACTTTTTTCCTCAATGGCAGGTTTTCTTTGTGACACATCAGTTCGCATTCTCAAAATACTTTCCGTTGTTTAAAATTTATCCAGAATCTAGTGGGTGATGTTGAAAGACTTGACTAAAAGCTGGAAATAAAGTATGCATTTATGCTTTCGTATGACCTTACTAAAACCTTGCTTTAAAGGCTGATATTTAAAAAAGTCTCTGTTGGCTGGAAAGTATCCATGCTTTGATGTGATTTCCAAAACACCGATGCTGAAGAGGTTCTTTGGTCTCTGTAGGTAATATTTTAGTGAATTACATGAAGTTACATTTGCCATGGATTTAAAGCTATATAATATATGCTTTCTTCATTATAAAACAGTCAAATAATTTTAAATCATTTCTTTCAGTATGAAGATGAAGAAGCTGCAGAGGAGTTCAAAATTTCCAGCTTCGTAGACATGGTTCGAGATTGTAGTCGCATTGGTATTCCGTACAGCTGCCAAGGTAGGTTAGTTTGTGTTATGCTTAGTGCAAGTGTTCTGCAGCGTGCAAGCCATTCAGTTCAGGGAGTGAAGTTTTCCTTGCCTTTGGTAAGAAATAAGGATTAATATGTCATTAGTTTCCTTCTAGGCTTTTTTTTTTTTACTTAGAGGTTGGGTTTCTTTCTGAAAAACGTAAGCCCTTAGACTTCATCTGAAGAGTGAATGCTCACAGCGTGAGGAAAAGAAGTAATTTGCATTCAGAGGAGTATGTTCTGCTGCCACAGAAGTTCTCTGTTCAGATGGGAGCTTCAGATAAATGCTCCTTTATGTAAGGAAACAATAAAGATTTCGTTATGCAAGTTTCCTTTTTTAGCACTGAAAAAACTGGATTGCGCGGCTTCCTGTTATGATCTGTGGGCAGACATGCAGTCTGAGCAATGTAATCTTACGTTGTTTAGTCAAGTGTACTTCACGCATCCCAAACAGCAAATATTGCAGAAGCAATGCAATACATGCTGCTTCGCTGTGTAGCATGTTTTTTTTTATTCATAGTAACAAAGGTGAGAGACAAATTGTTTTATAATAAAAAATAGGCTTTTTTTGAACTGTTTAGGTTCAAACCAACCTATTCAATTAGCTTTGCTTTCTCAATAATAGTACTGCATTTCCCTTCCCTGTGTGTTTTCATAGTTAAAACAGCCGCTTCTGGAAACTTTTTTTCAGTTCTTCATTGCTTCCCTTGAGGAAAAGGTGATGTGCTCTCACTGCCTGGAAAATCCTGGAAAAACCTTAATGTGTCGGGGCAGGGGGAAGAGTGGAGTCCCTTTGTTAGGAAGTCTCTACAGAAGGTGTTTAGGTGTTTAGCTTAAGGGTGATGATTGGGCTTCAATTTAGATGGCTTCCAGCTTCGCTGATTAGTACCGGGCTAAATAGTTTTTCCTCTCCACCAACCTAAAATTCTGATTAAAATGGGGACAATGATGTCTTTAACTTAGGGACGGATAATTGAAGATTTTGGAGTAAGCAATGCTTCTTGTGTTTTAGCTTGACTTTTAATGGACACAGTTTTGCTAATGTCCTTGGAAAGAAATTTGCAAGAGAAAGGAATATATTTGTTTTTTCCCCTTGGGGAAAAATGGTACAAAATTTGGGGTGTAGTGAAAGTGTTTTTCAAAAGCTTTTCTTCACCAAAACACACTTTTCAGTTACAACTTTGAAGTTGTACAGGCAAATATGATAATCGAGAGCGTTGATTAGAATCTCAGAACAACTCTAACATCTTAGAGGAAATTAGTAAACTGATGGTATTAGAGAATGTTTGTGATTTTTTTTTTTTCAGGTCATCTACAGATATTCGATATGTTCATTGTTGAAAAGTGGCCAATAGTGCAGGCTTTTGCACTGGAAGGAATTGGGGGTGATGGCTTCTTTACGATGAAATACGAAGTGAGTGTTTTCTTTTCAACATCTTTAGTCTTCCTTTTTGAAGCAGCAGTAAGTTCGTGGAATCACTTAAGCCAGAAAGTACCTTATGAGATCATCTAGTCCTGCCTCGCTACTCATAGTAGGGTCAACTTCTAAGTTGGATCAATTTTCTTGGGATTTTATCAGTCTGAATTCTGAGCATCCAAGGATGGAGACAGTGCGGTCTCACTGAAAGGCTGCTAGGGGCAGCTGCCCAATACTCTGCCATGGATAAGTGATGATTGTTTGATTCCACCCTGAGCCTCCTGCTGTGATTTACAACTCTTATGTTCTACAACATCACCTACTGCTAGCAGACAAAGCTTCTTCAGCCCTGCTAGCTGGGAGTAGTTCTTCAGGAGTAATGTAATAGAAGCTGGTTAGTAACAAATGCTGGATTTCCTAGGTCACTGGTTCTGACACAGGAAATGAATCTACTTTTCTCACCAGCATTGTATATTCTTAGGTCATCGTAGCCTCTTGAATGGGGCAGTAGACAAGATTTTGGATCATGCTTCTAGTTTTAATAATGATTTGCTGTTCCACTCTGAGTAACTTGTTGTGTCACTTGATTTGCTTATTAAATATACACTAACAGCATCGTCAGAGGAAAGCTTCATATTTAAGTCCTTGTGCCTGGCTTCTTTTATTTCATTTTCGTGGACCTCTGCCACAGAAATGCAGATGTACTGTTTTTTGTTTTTTTCTCTCCTCTGTTTTTTTTACAGTCAGTGCTCTTTGTCTGATGATTGAAGCTGGGGGGAAACACAAAGAATTAATAGTACCATTGTTAGTCTCATCACGTTACACTGTACGTGCTTGCTCAGATGTCTTGTGTCAGTTCCCGCGTGCCTTTTCGACCAATATCTACCTTGATTTTACTTTATGAATCTGCAGAAGCTTTGGGAAGATATGTAGAGTGTGTCGATGGCTTTGTAAAGGCAGAGCCTTTCCAATTTGATTGTGAGAGTTGATACTGTCCTTATGGCATTTCGCAGCCTTAAAATGATGGAGCAATGCAAATCCTCACTGTCTGAAGAGCAAGCATGTTAACTCACCTTTCAGCCACATTCCAGCAAGGGTTCTTCCTTCCTTCCTCCAAGTTGTGAGGGGATTTAAATGGGAATTGGCATTCTTGACTTTTTATCTGCTTGTGCATGGCTGTCTGTTGAGCAGCTGATGTAAGTCATAGACAAGGAGGAAAAAACAGTCTATGGGAGGAAATAGATTTTGGAAATTTAATAATTTTTCCACTATTAAAAGGTGTTCTTGATCCATTTCTAGCTCCTCAAACTTAGCTTCCCTCTGCATTCAATGCTGCTAAATTTAAAAATAATCTGAGCTCCAGTGATAATTTGCTAATCCTTCATTCAGTGTTTTAAAGATACTTGCTTTCGTACATGACAGAACTCTAGCAGCTAAGAAATGTTTCCTGTGTTTTGTGGTAGAATAAACATAGAATTTGTTCAAAGTGCTGTAATCAAGAGAATTACCTGTACCGATAATTGAATGGAAGTTAATGTCTGGGATATGATGATTGCCGTACCTTATGGTACATGTAATTCGAATAGCTATGTAAAGCAGTGGTTTAAGACAATTACAGTCAGTGTTGCATTTTGAGTTAAGGGAGTGTGAGGGGAAACACAGTAAATATAGACATTATTCGCATACAGGTGTCCCTCTAGGAATATATTCTTGAATAGTGTTTTTGTACACGTCATCTTAAAGCTTGGAAGAAGGTAATGCTAATTGCTAAGTTAAACTCGCTTTGCCTAAATTTCAATTTTGCATAGAGTGAGAATCAACTATTGTCTGGGACAAGTAACTTGGGAATCTACTTCTTGTCTGCCCCAGGAAACTGATCTTTCCCTTCCAGCTAATATTATTCTTCACTGTCAGTTCAGTTTCCAAAAATATTTTGTGAACCTGTTTAAAAGACGCAAGCAAAACTTTTCATGTACTTGAGGAGACGAGCATCCAGAATATTCGCATCATTTCTGGTCAATTTTTTTGTAAACAGTAGCGGAAAAACATTTCTGATTTCAGAGTTGAGGAGGACTCTGGGCAATATTCTGCAAGTCTGCCTCAGTGCAGTGTAAACCTGTATGTGTGGTGTTCATCCTGGTGTTTTTCACAAGTCCGTTTAAAATATTTTGCAGCTAATGGATGTCAGCGTTGATTTGTGGAAGACATACAGCAAGATGGATCCAGTTTCCTTGGAGGACTTGGTATTTGAGGTAATGCAGGTGTAATTTTCTGTTCCAGTGACTATCTGTTAGTCTGGCTGCAGAGCTAAGTTGTTGTGTGCCTTTATTCTTATTTTCTTTATTTTATTTTTAACAGTGCTTACAATCTACTGGATCCACACAGTGATTACAGGGTCTCTGAAATAGCTCATTTGGGATTCCTTAAAGTTCTCAAAATGCCTGAGTTCCCACAAAAGATTCCCTAAATCTTGTGATATTATTCAGGTCACAGGAGTATGTACAATGTTGTATGTTTGCCTGTGTTAATCCCCCATTTGTGGTAAGGGGGAAAAAATCCATCCATACAGCCATTCTTCAGGAAAAAACGTTTTCACGGTTGCTTTGTAACGGCTTTGAGTGGCTAACAGTGACACACAGTGGCTACCCTGAAGCTTTGTGAAATACAAACAATACAATGTCAAGTCTTCCCTTATTTTAAAGAGTTGATCTGGTCTCAGTGCTAAAAAAGGGAGTCATGTCTGAGTATTAGCATACATAATTTGTCTTTATGTGAGTTCTCAAAACTGGATTTCTGCCCTTCTCGACTTACCCATTGTACTTGTTCAGGTATTCAAAATAAGACGTTATTTCTACCAGAACTGATTGCAGACCAACTTGTGCATTCGTGGCTATACCTTCTGTAAATGTAGGCTGAAGTTAAACAGTTAATAATTTTTTTGCCAGGCTGGAAAGTGAAGAATTAATGAACAACCATGTCTCCTGAATACCTGAACTACGTTTGCAGAAGGCATAGCCAGAATACTGAAGTTAATGAATGGGCTTTTCAAACAACTCTGGTTTCATAGAAATTGGCTATTTTAACAATGACTTGACTTTCTCTGCAAGGATTAAGTTAGGTTGCCTTACAGTATTTGCAGTTGATAAATATTTTTTTGTAGTTAACAGCTTTGATTTTAACTCTACTTGAGATTTAAAAGAAAGTCCTGTACAATATGGACATGTTCCGAATAAGCTGACAAAAACACTTTTTAGTTCTTAGTTCCTATGAAAAGCTTACTTGAGGCTGAAATAATTCTGCAATAATAGTACTCCCTGGATAAAAAAACCTTTATTTTAAACTTCTAATAAAGCCTTGACTTTTATTTTAGAAGGCTTGTAAGAGTTTATCAACATCCACTGCGTAAACTTTGTGCATTGTTACATTAACGAAGTGGTGAAGTCAAATACTGTAAAATATTTGTACCTCTGCTAAAATCATATTTCTGGTTTTGTTTGTTATACACATGGAGTATTAGACTTCCTAAAATCAGGATGTCTCTTACCTTTCATGTTAGTGTATCTCAAATAAGTGAGTTACCTTGAGCATTTTTTAAATTGTATAGTTCTGTATGGTTCCTAGAGATTTAAAAATAAAAATTAAATCTATTTGTTTATATATTTTATAAGTCATACGGCAGACGTGAGGTCTGAGTTATGGGCACTCAAAATAGCGTACTTCCTTAGGTCAAGGAAGATCTCTCCTGTCTTTTCATCTCTTCCCCACCAGGAATCCCCAAAGTCCACACTCAAAGAAGTCCCTCCAAACCCACCAGGGAGTCCTTACCTTTTAGAGATTTACTTTTTTTGTTTTTAATGTTTCATCAGTCAGGCTGTGTTCTGTACTGCATTGTGAAAAGTAATTAGTTTTTCTAATGTAATTTGGGATCATCCAGTAATATCTGTCTTCCTTCTTCAGTGTAACACTTGCCTTAGTAACTGATGTTGAATATTTTTTCCTTCTAGGATTTAATGACTTTTGAACACCAGTGGACCAATTTCTTTGCAAATTTTGATACCGAAATTCCCTTCATTCTGGAACTGTCAGAATCTCAGGCAGGGGAGGTACGCCCGCTTCAGTAATTGTTTGAAGTGCCAATGTCATCCCTGCAGAAGTACTAATACGTGTTGAGCATTGTTGGTTTCTATTCCTCTCTACCCCAAGTCACCTTACCAGTTTGAGGAGTCAAAACCTGTGTTATGTTGATAAGTTGCCCACCCCCATGGTGTGATGGCATAGGACTGCATAATGTAATTCACAATCAAGTGTTTATTCGCTGATTACTGAGCTTAGGCTTCGGTCTGCACAACAGATCCCTCTTTGCAGGTGGACCAAATTTAATTTCAGTGCTAGCTCCTGTGTGTGTGCACTCACAAGTTGAGGTCTCACGTGTCAGATCTCAAACATAACCGGTGTTGTACAGGATGGATAAAAATACTGCAGTGTGTTTGCTTCTAGTGCTTTTTGGAAATAGCTGTTTATTTTTAAGCATATATGAGGTTTAACGGTATTTGGGTTTGTTTATGGACGTTAGAAGTAGTTTTTGAGAGCTGAGGACTTTTCTGTGAGAAGCATAATTAAGGTTTGTTCTTAATGATAGTGAGGATAAATCACACTTTCCATTCATTTGCTTATTAATCATGTTGTTTTTTTCCCCACAGCCTTTCAGAAGTTATTTCAGTCATGGAATGATCTCAAGCCATATAACAGATAACAGGTATTACTCATTATTCCCTGTGAAATGGTGGTTTCTTTAGTACGTTGATGAGTTACTTCTATATCTCTGCCATAAGAACACTTATAGTGCTTCCTTCTGGGACCACCCCATTATATTACATCTTATCTTTGTGTATTAAAAAAAAAAAAAACATGCAGAAGCACCTTTGTGAGGGATACTCCAAACTTTCATGGGTTTTAATTCTATAGGTATTACATACACAATGTCAATGTATTTGAAAGCATCCACATTGTGTTTTCTAATGTGATCAATTTCTCCATGGCCAGATATCAAAATAATGCACAGGATAGTTTGAAAATTTGGATCTTCTGCTTATGATAATGAAATCAATTAAAATATGAAGGTTGAAGGAGCCACTATGCTTTTCTGAGTCACAAAGAACAAGAGCAGTATTTTTTATTTAAAGCAAGGCAGTTAAAACCCAAATCTTAGCCTACACAAGTTGTGGAATCCAGGTCAGCTTTATTTTATTGCAGCCCAGAATCTGAACTGAGAGAGGAGGGCTGTTTGTCATATGTTGCAAAACCAAACGTTCTGCTGTTTCGAGCTAAATAAAGGTTGCTTAGCTCCTCGGTGTCTCTGCAGATTCTTCTTTATTTGGAATTAAAGGACACTGAGCTCCAACTCCACTGTTTATTGTTTCCAGCATCCTATGTTGTTTTGCATTTAAATAATGAAAAGAAAAGCCTTGACCTTAGCAGTGGAGTCTTGGGCCTGAAGCCAGAGCTAAAACCAAAATAGGTTTGTTGAATTCCAATATACTTATTTCAAGGTTTGCCGTGATGGTAAACTTTAAACGACTCAGTTTTTGAAGGCAATTTTCTTTTTCAAGGGGAAAAAAATTCTAATAGCCAAGTGTAAAATGCAGTCTGCTACTTCATGTTTGAGAAGCAGCCTTGAGGTATGCTATTGTATATGAAAGAAAATTACAGTCTTGTTAATTCAAGTCTGTTTTTCTTTGGAACTTGGTCTTTTCAATAGGAAGCTTTCTGTGGCTTTGATCTGTGCAGCTGTAGCAATTTTTTGTCCTGCTCTTCTAGTAAGAAATTGAATAGTTGGTCTATCATACTTGAAAGCCTTTTTCATTTGTTGTTATTCAAGTTTTCTTGCAGTGTTCTGGTGGTGATAGCTTCTTTTTTCCGTAGTCCCAGCCGGCAGCCCTTTGTTCTGTTTGGTAGCCACTCAACTAGAGAAAACTTGAACTCCGCTAACTTCAATTTTCCATCAGAAGGACATCTTGTTCGGAACACTGGCCTTGGTGGAAGCACTGCTAAACATATGGTGAGGTTTTAAAGTAATTACCCAGCACTTCTAAGCAGCGTATATTTCTGTTTTCTTTGTATATTTTTTGTGCCCTTAAAGCACATGTTTCCCATTAGTTAAATACCCAATTCCTAACGTATAAAAACATCAGTTACCTTAACAATCAATCAGCTTAAGGAGCAAGTTTTTTTTTCTTTCCAAGTGAAAATATACTGGTTATTTAATCATAGGCTGCTGAAAGCTGCCCTTTAAAGACTGCTCAGTTTTTTTAACACTTAAGGTGCTGCAAAAGTTTGGGTGGGGGAGAGGAAATGCCACTTGGGACACTTATCCTAGCCATACAGAGAAAAGCTTGTAATGGTAGCATGTGATCTGACACGCAGGTTTTGGTTGAATGGGAGTTGTTAAACTGCTTCTTTAAAAGAAACAGTAAGACACTTCTCTTTTTTAATAATGGCTTTGTAGGTAGACACAGGATCCATACGTGCATCCAAATTTCAGTGTCTGCTTCAGCAACCGAACAGTTGCTTGAAAATGTTGACCTTTGGAAATCTTTCTGGTGTTCTTTGTTCGAGTGAACTTTGAAAATCTCTGTGGTGTTCAACGAATGTTAAGATCAAGTTGTAAGATTAACTTGTTTCCGTTTTCAAGTAAAAGCTTAGTTTTAAAACATATCATGAGGTCGATGGCTTGTTGCACTGCTGCGCAGGGGACGTAACTGGGGAAGCGACCCCAGGGAACTCAGATCCTCTGCCTGGCTGGGCTGGGTGCATCAAGAAGGTAACTCGCAGCGGAGGAGAGGTAGCGTGCAGCTTGCGTTGTGTAGTGCTCCCTGCTGGCCGATCTCCGTGGGCCCTGGGAGTGTCTGTCAGTCGTGCGAGTCCCAAGTCTGTGCTGTTGAGGAGATGGATGTGGCTGAGTTCAGGTCATCGTGGAGTGAACGTATGATTGAGGGACTGATTTTTATGATCTTGTCGTGACATTTCATGCATAGCTGCCTGATGGATGGATGGATACGGGTACTCCTGACACATTACATGAGTCAGAGGCCCAAGAGAGGATTGTATTGGCATTCCAGAGAAATCTCATTCACCGTTTGCTGTCCTAACCTTATTTCTGTGAAGACATCTCCGATTTTTTTTCTCCCCATGTTAACATTCCAGTTGAGTTCGTGTGGTATCTTTTGAGAATGCAAGTGCAGTTTTTTTCTGATGCAGTACCTGCTCCATCTGTTGTCTTCAATTCTGACATTGTTCTTAAAAAGGTGGTTGGTTTATTTACAGGTACAGGTGATACTGTTTTAATAGGGTATCATGAAAACAGTAAATAAGGCCAAGTGCGAGCATAGTTATTGGAACGTGACCCACTTCCCTTTTCATGAGAAGAGCAGTTGGCATAGGAAGTTGAAAATGCATTCTTAACACTTATGGAAGTCAGAGCTCATCTCCTTTCCAAAGCCTTTGAACCGTTCAGGTCAAGTCAAAAATGAAATATACCTTTGAAAACGTAAGTTCTTTTTTAAATCAGCCAAGTCTGTGTTATACCCCTTGTGTAGTATGTCAATTGTTAGAGTACTTAAGGGGAACTTAGTTTATTGTTAAATATTGCACTGATTTTTTTCTACTAACATCTTTCTGTCTCATTAATACTGACCACCAGGTAGTGCAGTGTGTATCTCCAAAGGGACCTCTAGCTTGTTCCAGGACCTATTTTTTTGGAACCACTCACGTTCCTTTCCTGGGTAAGTATATTAAGCACTACAAGCAGTAATTTAAGGGAATTTTTCTATTTAACCACTGCAAGTCTTAAATAATCAAAAGATGGTTTTGATTCCTTTATGAGCATTAGGCTGCACAGTGGTTTTGGTGGTAATCTCCCATAATTCTGCAGTGGGTGTATGACATCTTGGCAGAACATAGTTCTGCTGAACATCCTACACTACTGTGCAATACTGTGCTGTGATTTTTGTTGTTATGGGTGTTTTTTGTGATTGTGTCTTTGTATTTTTTTGGGCGGGGGATGGAGGTAAACAAGCCAAGGATTTTTAAAAGGACAGAGAAAAGTCTTTGACTCATCCTCAGCCATCTTGCTTGGGTCAAATGCAAAGTGTTTTAACAGTTATCTTCCCTAATTAAAACAAAACAAATGAAAGTTTGAAAAACAAGATTATTAAATGACCATTCTAAATGGTTTGGGGTGTGTGGCAGGGTCTGTGGATAAAGTCAGCCTCCTTAGGGTTACCATAAATTCTCAAACTGTATCCAGCTCAAATTGGGTCAGAAGAGAAAGTGGTCAGAGGCATGTAATAAAGAAGGAATTGTAGCATGTGTCTACTGTAGCTATGCTTTTTCCTGGGGATCCAGTAATAGCAGCTTTGGGAGACAGGACAGTGTGTGAGGGACCTTTGTTCTGACTCAGGGAAGCTGTGCTTATGGGATGCAGGTATTAATTTTGGCAGTTATGTACTGGCGGTAGTGATACAAATTGATCTGTGCTTTGCTCTTAAAGTTATAAACAAGGTGAAGTTACATAAAACATTGGATAAATATTGTCTAAGATATGTAGCAGAACTATTATGCCAAATGAGTTCTGTGTGAACGCTTCCAGAAGTGCTTAAAGGAAACATGTTTTTTTTTCTTTACAGGAAATGACAGTGAGATGCACAAGAAACCTGAACAAGTGTAAGTTGCCAGCTTAGAGTCACGGAGTGGTTTGGGTTGGAAGGGACCTCAGAGCCTTCCCAGCCCCCTGCTATGCGCAGGACCCCCTGCCCCCAGCCCAGGCTGCCCCCAGCCCCATCCAGCCTGGCCTTGGGCACTGCCAGGGATGGGGCAGCCACAGTTCAAAGAAATAGTTCATAAGCAATACTCAGTCCAAATCCAGCTGTATTTAGGAAGTCGAGTTGCAATCTAGAATACAGAATGGCTGGAGTGCATAAAATGGCTGTGTGACTTCAGGTATCCCTGGGGTAAACTGTGATTTTTTTTTTTTAAACAAATACCACTTGCTGTCTTGCATTGGTAACATTAGAATTTTAAAATGGGTAGACAAGTAAGAGGACTATAACATCTTACTTAAATCACAGCCCATCGTGAGATGATTTACTGTAAATATATATGGGAATTTGAAAACAGGAACTGTTATAGAGTTAGGAAGAATGATGATGAGCATGTACTGAAAACCTAAATGAAATGTATGTATTAGTACATGCAATTATATGGATTAAACTTCACCAAATAAATAAGAAGGCTAATTTTTAAACTACTTACTGCTCTCAGGGATGAAGTTAGAACAAAGCCTCTGTAGAGCTTGTTTAAATTGGCTGATGTCTGTCCAGGCAATTGTTGGGGTGTTTTGAGATTCTTCCATATTAGGCCATGCTTGGGAGCTTCAGATGCTTTTTTTCTGTCATTCGGGAATGCTTTGCATAGGCTTAAATGCTGTATTTTTGTCTGTCTTTCCCCCTGCATCCATCACTCAAAATTCAGCTGTTGCAGAAGAGCTAAAGTTTGGGGAAGAAGGAACGTTGCTCTATTTTTCTTTCTGTTCCAGTTTAGTTGCAGGACAAGATGTCTTAGTTGGGCAGAGGTTTTTTGTTTTCGGTACCTCTGGAGCTGTGAATGTGTCAGGAGCTGTAAATCACTTCTGGCTTCTCATCATCTTTGTTTAGTTCAGTAGTAGTCTTTCACTTCCCATTTATGAAGACAATGGGAGTAAGCTATGATGTTGATATGATCTAAAGATGGTGACTGCTTTGTTCTGGATTTTTTTGGTTGTCTCAAAGTTGGTTCTAGCCTGGTTTTGTTTTTTTCAGAACATGGGGCTACTGTTCCATTTCTGTTTGAATATTTAGGGGGTGATCCTTAACACAGCTCCAATGCAAGTCAGCAATAAAACATCTATTTTCCTTTACTGGTGAGAACAGGGCAACATTTCTGTCAAGAGATTTTTGTCAAGATATTCTATAGCTTGAGCAGTAGCAATTTATTTTTTTTAACTGTGATGTTAAGCATAAAGCTGCACCTACACACATTTGAACAAGAACCCCTTCCATGTGAGGGAGTTAGTTCTGTGTTAACTGCTCCTTTGAAACAGTGGAGGAAACCAAACTCTATCTGTCCAGTAAATGTTGTGTTTGTGTTTCTCTTCAGTATGCTGTTGTCGCAAATATATACTGCTGTTGTAGAGGCTGTGCTTGCTGGCATTGAGTGCTATGCTAAAACTTCCGCTGAATCCAAGGTAAATGAAGCACTGATTCTGTACCTTCTCACTGTTGATTTGCTGCAATATAAAGTTATATGTAAACACCCTTTACCTCACATGCCCCCCAACCCCCCAGAAGAAACACCTTTCACAAAACATTTCAGGCAGCTGCTTAACATTAATGATGTTAACGCTGTGGCTTCCAACCAGTATCTCTGAATTCTGTTTTTTAAAAAAATATATGAAATTTCAGAGTATATCTATTCTTACCCTTTTACAGTTGTTCTTCATCTGTCATGAATTTTCCTTACCTTACAGTGAGGAACGCTAGAGATGTGAAAGACAAATTTTAGCTGGGTACATCAGTGTACTATTGTTTGATGCATGTTCTCTGTGTATTTTATGGGTGTTCCTACAGTTGCTGAGGTTTTAAAGTATGGGAAAAGATGTTTCATTCTTGTTTTCCTTTTTTCAGGCAAAGGAGGGAGCAGAGCAGATGTTTATGTCTATGTTAGATACTCTACATTTAGCACAACTTAAAACGGCGTTAAGGTAACTGCTTTCAAATAAATATTGATTTATTGTGTCTTTTTGGGAAAAAATGCACAACATGTTAACTTCAAAGTTAACTTGCGTGATTGTCAAATTCCAAGACTTCGTAATGTGTTCAAAAAGCTCTTACAATCACGATAATTTCATTTTTCCTGTTTATGTAATCATTTCAACAGTTACTTTGCTTTAAACGTGTTATTGCTGCTCTTTAAAAATGTGTAATAGAAGTATATAATATGTTTTTCACCAGTACGTTTTCTTTTCTACAGCTCTAAAATTGCTTTTCAAATTCAGGCTGTGAACAATCATGGAAGGTTTGTATCACTTCCTGTTATTAATTAAGTGTTCTATCACATGAATGAATATATTGTCTGGCAGACTGAGAAAGCATTTGATTACTTCGTACAAGATGCTGTAAGCATTTTTATATTTGAGTCAGTTTGATGGATTCCTATTTGCAATCATGTGAAATCTTGAAAACATTCAAAAAAAGGGGGAAAACACCTGGGCAAACCATTTTTATTAACTCCGTTAATGAGTAGAAGCAGCACAAGCCCATTAAGAGATTCCATTTAAAACAGTTCTTTTAACTTGGCTGACATTACGAGCTTGCGCTTTTTTAATCCCCATGTTGTCTAATGGACTGAAATGGCGCACACAACTCAGAGCTTGCTTTAAAATGAAGTAGATTTTTGACTGTTAAAAAGTCACTCAAAATGATCTAATCTTTAAATATTTAATTATCACTATTATTCCAGAATTACTCCATTAGATAATGAGGATAGCCTGAGTCTGATTAAAACGGTAAGTAAGCTGTTCAATATTCTGATTATATATTTTATTAGAAAGTAGAGCTTGAGTGGCTGTTTTTATGGGGCATGCTGAGCATTCTGTGTGACTAGAAACGTAACGGCAGTGATTATTTCAGACACTAAAACTGAGATAAGATTGAGTTTTAATGTGAAGTCAGTGGAATTTGGAGTAAAATGTTAAAATACAGTTAAGGTCTCAAGCTTTCCAATTCAATATAAAAGCATCGTGTTTTAGGAAGTTTAAAACACACTGTTTGTTGCTTCACTTGAAATATTTCAAATTCTGCTTTCTCTTCCTTTCCTGTCCAACTGTTGATTGTTGTAGGCGTCTATGATGGTGTTTGACATTCCAGACCTGCTCACAGGAAGAGGATGCTTGGGATCTGTTGTCTTTTCAGAGTCCTTCCTAACATCACAGATATATGTAAAAGAAAAAGGTAACTATTTTGAGTTCTAGCAGCAACGTATTCTCTGAACTTTTTTGGTGGTTGAATAGCAAATGGATTTCTGATGGTTGTTATTACAATTGCTGTTAATATTTTTAAGCCTTTTTGTTAAATATTTGTATGTTTTTGCCTGTAGTGAAGAATATCTTAAGTGTCAAGACAGCTTCTCTAAGCTAACTGAAAGGACTTTGGGTTTTATGGCTGCGTTGTCTTAAGATAGGGCTGAGGTGTCAAGAGTTCAAGTATTCTGGCAGCCTACTCAAATTTTCTTTGGTCTTTATTATTTTATATTGTATCTCTTTCATCGCTTTATAACGCTAGTTTCATATGATATGCTTTAATTTCAGTTGCTTTTTATTTGGAAGAGGTGAAATAAAACTAAAATGATAGGACTTTTAGAAAGCTTGTTTTTAGAACAGGCTTTTATTTAAAATAGAGTATTGAGTAATATCTTTAAACAAGTGAATACTTTTCAGGTTGTTTACATGTGACAAGGAAATGTAGTTGTTAGGGTTGTCTGGACAATATTTATGAATTCTTGTATGCAGACAGCTTGCAAGATTTTTAACACTTGGAACACTTTTGGTGAGGAAGAGAGCAAAGGAAGAAGCCAATCACACATTCAACTGCTAGTATTATTTATATTAAAACTTCGTAGTCCCTCCTCAAAACCAGAAGTTTTGGGCAACCATTCGAAGTAAGTTGCAGGCAAGAACTGGAAGAACGGGAAACTGTTAGCTTAGGCCATACTGTGAGCTAGAAAGAAGCAAGAAATAGCCAAGAAGCTAGGATAAGAAGGTGCAAGAGGCATACTGAGAACAAAATAAAAGCAGGGCTTTTATGTTGTTTTGCAGTTCTTAAAAAATAATGAGTCCTTAAAATAATGAGCAAAGCTTTTTCCTATTTCCTTGAGAAATTTCCAGTCATTAAAGTAACATTAAATGGTCTGAAGTACATGGATGGTATTATACTTGTTTGCTTTCCATTTACTTCCCTGCAGATGGCAGTATTAATTCAGAAACCAGCCACATAATATTGACTGCAGCTATCCCAAGATACGCATCTTGGCTGGTTAGTACACAAAAATTTGTTCAATTTTATTCTATGAATGCAGATTCACAACTGGAAACTTGTTAGAATTGTATGGATTTATGAAGAAAAAGTACAGAATCCAGTCATTAAAACAGAATTCTGTAATACTGTAATTTTTTAAAATTTGGACAAGGAGTGTATAAATACTAAGTAGAAACAGGCTGATGGTTCCATTCATGACAAGTTTTAATCATTTCTTTTTCACCACCACTTCAGTTTTTAACTGTGAAGTCATGTTTGGTTTTTATTCTTTTTATTTCTAGGAAGTACACACTATAACATTTGAAAATTGTTTATTGTGGGTCACTTCAGTGTCTGCCCCAAGAAAGGTCTGTTTAGAGACCTCTAAGGTAGTCAACTGTGAGTTATAATTTCAATGGATGTTCAGAAGATGGACAACATCATGCCAGTTGGCAGTCCATACTTCTGCAATACTTTAATAATAGTGGTTTTTTAAAAAAAAGTTACACTCCTTTGTGTCTAACACAATACAGTTTTAGTCTACAAAAACAATTTAATGGGAAGTATCCCCTTGAATATATTTCAAAGAATTATTTCAGTCCCATGGTAACACAGTATTGAAAAGCACAAAGCTGTCTTTGAAGCAGTCTGGTCAGGATTTTTAACTGTCTGTGGTCCGTAAGGTTCTTGTTTGCCTTGAACCTTCTTTAAAGATTTCTCTTTGAATTAACTTGCTTTATCTACTAACAGTATAATGGGAAACTTTTTTTGGCTACAGGTTGAAGATAGTGATGTGAAACTGTCTGAAAAGGCACAGCTAATATTAAAGGTAAAATTAAACTACTTTTGTTAAATTATAGAGGTTACTTTTTCAAGAACCAGTATCCTCCAAAATCTTAGCTGCTAGTAAAAACTGGCTTTTAGCATTCTTGTCCTCTTCTATCAAAGTCTTATCTGTTCTGTCTTGTCTTTTTTTAAACTTTGACCTAAAAAAAGAAATGCATTGTATGTAAAAGTTTTGAGGTTTTCTTTCATTCCCAGAATGGCAAAACCTAAGAGCAAAAAGTTTTAATAAGTGTTAGATCCCATGGAAGTCTCACTAAGCATTACCCATGGAGCACATGAGCTTAAAAAAACAAACCTCAATGCCACTTTACATGCAACTTTCTTTTAACTTAATTAGCATGCTAAATGTCTACAGGAAAACACTTTAAGCAGTATGAAAAAGAAAAGAATTTGGGATCTGGGAACGTCTTAAACCACATGAGTTTCACATTTGTGGCTTCATTTGCGGTTCCCAGGAATCTTCATTACAAATAGTTTCATTTTCCTGTAGTACACTTTGAGTTCAGTGGATTGACAATCAAAAAACAAAAAGCTGCGCCTTGTGGTTGTGACAATAACTTGTAACTTAATAGCTGCTGGCAAAGCCAACCGGAGGGTGGAGGGGGTGCTTCTAAAAATTGGTCTCCTGACATACGGTGTCTCTCACTAGTTCTTCTGTATCTGTGTGGTTTAAACTCTAAAAGTTCTGGCAGATGCTGTTTAAAAAGTCTTTATTCTTGTAGTAAAACCTCTTCTCGTGAAAATATTCCTGTCTAGATGACAGTCCTTGATGTGGTCTGTAATAATGCTGTTTTTAATCCTGTTTAGGAAGACAAATCTTTTCTGGGCACTTTACTTACTGGAGGTGATGGAGCATATATTTGTTCTAACAATCCACAGGCCATGCCTGCAGAAGGTGAGATGTATTTTCAATTGTTTATATAGCTAGTCCGGTTTCTGTGTTTTTAAACATAAGATGCACAGTTTCTGGGATTCAAGGATCCATACCATCATTTCAAGCTGCTTTCTTTTGACATGCCTTTGTAAATCTCGTGTTAAACTCCATGTTTTACTTCTTCATCCCCAACCTCTGCTTCAAACTCCTAGGTGTAGAATAAGAATTGCTATCAAAGCTATAGACTTTCTTTTGACACACGTGCAGCTCCCATCACGTGATTGTGAATTAGTCTTTGCAAGCCTGGGAGACAGTTCTCCCATAGTTATAGTACAAAAGAATGCACAAACGGGGTTTTTCTCCCCTTAATGGGTGATGTGGTATGTGGGTTTTGCTTTTTCTGTACCTGTGTGAACATCGGGTTGGAAAGACTGGGCATTAAAGTAGTGACAGTGCTCCCAGCCTCAGAAGTGAAGGCCAATATGTAAGTACCTCTTGGGCAGTGTGATACGCTGCCTGTGTGTTGTGATTTGTTTCTAAATTTACTTAGAGCCTGGTGTTCTTTGCTCCTGCTGAAGCCTCTTCCTGGCTTTTCCATTGTCATTTTCACTCGGGAACGTTATTAGCACAGCAGCTCACTGTATAACAGAAAGATGCTCGTGCGTGGGATTTCTCAGATTCAGTGAAGTTACTGTTTCCTGACACAAGATGACAAGCAAGGATTTTGGATAGACCACTCGTCTTGGTGCGTTTTCCCTGAAGAACTTTATAGAATCAGTTATTATATAACTAGTTATGTTACTGGGACATTCCTGCTAAGAACACAACTTAGGAGGACTGTTGGCAGGATTTTCCTTCACACTGTAGCCTTGCATTAACGTGCCTTGCTTTGCCTTGAAAAAACTCAGGAGAATAAGTTACTGAATCAAAACATTTCTTAAGGCATATTGCTTCTATATTCCTTTGTCCAGGTCACAGCACTGATGTACAGCAGAAGATGATTAGCTGATGTCCAAATGCTTTAGTATGAGCTGTCAATCTTTAGAGGGAAATACTTTGCATAGCTACAAAAGAAAAAAGCTAAGAGGGTATTGAAGGCAAATAATGATGGTCATAGCAATAAAACAGCAAGTTTCACATACTGGAATTTTCTTTCACTCTAATTTAAAAGATTTTAAAGGAAAAGCTAATGCGGAACATGTTCAGCTTTTTTTGCTGTTTTGCAACACAGTGCTGTAGGTGCAGGCTCACTCGGTAAATAACCAGGGAGAAGAAGAGTGAACAGTTTTCTTAGCATTGTGAAAACTGGCTCTCTCTGCCTCAGTGGAGCTGCATGTTTTTTTCCCCTTTTTTGGTAGATTTGCTAAGTTAAATGTTTCCATAACTCCTGGGATGGAGAGTTATAAGTAGGTGGTGTAAGGGCCATTATGTAACACTTCAACGAGTGAGATATTTTCTCAGGTGTCAAGTGAAAATGAACTTGATCTCATTCCCTTTCATGTGTGCTGCAAGATGGTTTGCTCTGCTCCAATTTGGGCTCTACTGGGGCTGCAGCCATCTCGTCTGGCAAGGCGAGGTGAAAAAGATGCTGTCACCCAGGCACTCCTCCTCTCTGTCATTTCTCTTGCTGTAATAAGCTTTACATCCATGACTAAAGTTCATGGAAAAGAAGTTGAGCTGTTAAACCTCTTCCTTAGCATGCTAACGTGCTTAATGTTTTCTGGAATTTCATGGGGTGAACTTTACCGAGTCAATCACTACTGTTCTTTTTGGCTTCCTTTCCTTTTAGAGAAGAATTAATATATCTATTTTTCCAGCTTTTTTCCCCATTTCTCAGGATTTGGCAATGGGATGCTCTGTGAAATTTGACAGCTGTATTCCAAATGTTGTACTTGGCCATTTTTCTTCCTCAGCCAACAGAATACCACCTGTGCGGTGTATTTTGAATTTTGTGAGACCTGTGTCAGCAATGAAATTCTTGTCTACATAGACTGTGAAACCTCCACATCTGTTCTGTTGTGTGTAGCTTTCTAGTTCTTTGGACGATGTGGTGGATTTGTTAATGCCTAGGTTATCTCCATTTTACTTTGGATTTGGACCTCAAATTTGTGTCTGTGTTATAACAGTTGATTTTGCAGCACAGGTTTAGTTAGTGTTAACTAGAAGCTTCACCCTACAACTGTGGCATTTGTAGCTAACAGCCTTTATGCAGGTAACTGTTGAAATCTCTTACCTAGTAACTGTGATTCTTATCAAGCTTCTTTTCAGTATTAGGACTTAAAAAACAGTTTGAAGATCTTACTGAGCTGCCATTTCAAGAGGAAAATATCTTAGTTCTTTGCCTTCATTCTTTATTGTTTCTTCAAAGCATTATTTGATGGAGTGGGATGTACAATCATGTTTAACCGTATCTTGTAGCTGCTCTGCTGCTGAGCTTTGCTTTTTCTTAGAGCTCAGCTCTGAGTAAAGCTGCTTTATTTTCCCTTTCGCTATCCTTTTTGGTGTCTCACATGCTTGCCTGTATGGGATGTGATCCTGCTTTTAATGCTTGATCTAGCACTGGTAGCAGAGGTCCAGCTGGCAGCCTCTACTTAGTCTTCTGTTTATGGCTTTCTTAGGACTGTCAGAAATTAGCTTTTTGCTAATGTCAGTTTGTAGAGCTTTGGAATTTTCTTCCTGTTACACCACCGAGCCTTGATGCTTCTCATGTTTCCAGCTGCTTCCCCTTGTCATCACATTTACTAAGAGCCAAAGTGTCAAGAAAAAAGGAGATAAAATGAACTCAGTGTCTCTCTCTGCTTTAAGTCAGTAGCTTCCAGGGAAATTGCTAGCCCAAAAACAGTTGTCTCTGAGGATCCCAGAGTGGGCAAAAACCCTGCTATAACCCCTGTCCCAGCAGCACCCCATAAAACGGGGTGCCCAGACCCACGCCCAGGCTGCTGCTGAACAAAATAACAAGCTGTCAGAAGTGGGATTCGAACCCACGCCTCCAGGGGAGACTGCGACCTGAACGCAGCGCCTTAGACCGCTCGGCCATCCTGACTGTGCTGCTGTGCAGGGGAAGCAGTGCGTGAGGATTTATGGCAGCACCTACGGGGATCTGCGAAAATGGGTGGTTCCGCGTGTGTGCGAGGACAGGGAAGTCTGCTGGTAAAGGGCTTTTCTCTTTTCAACTCTGTCTGGATGAGGAAGTAAAGGCAAACTGTTGTCTGAGATTTTTTTTTACTGTCTGCGTGGTTTGTACTAATATGTTGGCTCTTTGCTAGAAGTCTGACCACCTCCCCCCCCTTCTCTCCAACCTTAAAATAACGAACCACCAAGTATTTTTATGGTAAGTGGGTTTCAAGGGTAAGATTAAAGCAAATGTAATCCTAGTCATGATTCCTGCCCTTGATAGTGAGATCGAGTGAAGAGAGCAGATAACTGCGCTCTGAATGCTGCCTAGAAGCTATTGCAAATCTTCACTCAAATGTGTTCTGTGTTAAGTATGACAAAATTCTGCAAGAGCATAGATTCTTCCTGAGAAAGAGTTGTTCATCATACGATGTTGAAATATTGGTACGCACCTCAGTTACTTTTTTTCTTTCACATTCTAGGCAAATTGTACTTCTTCTCAGATGGCATTCTCTTTTCTGACCCCCACCGTGGCAGCATTTCCATTTCAAAGGACCATATGAATTCCCTTTTCCTCTATGATGGGGTGAGTGTTCTGTTTGTTCCTGCTATCCCAACCTTTTCATCAAATTTTGGAATTACTTGTATGTCACTAATGCAAAGTGTTTGATTTCAGTTGCATTTTTATAAGCATGTGTAAAACTAACAACTGATGCAAATATCTACCATATTTGTATTGGTTAGCTAAATAAACTACTGATTAGCTAAACTCCAAGGATAGAATTTTATATTAGTGTTCTTAATACTCTGTAAAATTACTTTTTATTAGAAGAATTGCAGAACAAAGCTTTTATAAAATGTCTAGTGGTCTTAAGTGATGGGCAGAGAAAAGTTCAAGGTATTGTGAAGCATGTCAGACAGCAAAATGCTGCGTTCTGTTCAAAATATATTTAACCTTCAGCCAAACGTTCGTGGCAGTGTACTTTTTATCTCTGGGGAGGTCACGAGCAGTGTCTGTGTCCTGTCGTAGAGCACCGTGTAACTGACAGGGTGAAGGGAGTGACTGGTTTGCCTTTTCCAGGCTGAGAGATGAGATGGAGAGGCATGCTGCTCGTAACTATACATATTCCAAATAATTTCAGTAAAAGCCAGTGTTAGGAATCACAGAAGTATATGACAATGATCAGCTTAGTATCTCTTCACTCAGCTTTGTGACGTTGCCGTGCTAACAGTTTGGTTTTCTGGCTCAGTGGGAATTCAGGGTTAGGTTAATGATGGCAACTCAGCTTTTTTTCTTTTTTTTTTCCTCTTCCAGGCAGACACACTGGGTTAACTATCCCTTTTTCAGGATGGAAAAGACATTATTTTGGTTATTGTTTCCTAAGTGCACAAAAAAAACACATTCTTTCCTTTAGTTTCTATTTTGCTCAGGTACAGCATTACACATTTGCTTGGTGACCTCCAGAAAGCATTGTGTAGCCGTAATTTCATCGTGTAATGGAGGAAAACAGTAAAATACAATAAAAGCGCTATTCAATTGAGATGGGTGAAGAGAATCTTACCTTAGCTACCTTTTCTTGTATATCATATTAATTGCCCAGTGGTAGTTTAAGAAGCTATTTTAACGCTGACCTTCCTTCTATTGTTTGATTCAAGACGCTCACTTTCGTAAAACTAGCTATTTCTGGGACCTGGCTATCATTCTTGAACCGATGCCAGAGTTTTGTGTGAAGCTAAACCTTGACGGAGAGCATTTTATTGTTTAACCGACTAGGCATAATACAAGGGTGGAGAGTTTAAACGTGAAATGACAGGAGAAGAAGGCTAATTGTTATGCTTTTGCGGAACGTTATTGCAGCAACAATATTGATGGAAAGTAAATGATAATGCTAGGATCAAAATTAAAAATACAGAGACTAAGTGATGCAGAGTACGGTTTCTTAGCAGCTGTCTCACGAAGCCTGCTTGATGCTTCTCCTTTTGACTTGAAAATCGTTGTATTTCTGCTTCCAACACATGCTGCAAGTTTTTTTATTCTGAGAATCCAGGTGCCTAGCTGCCACCTAAACTCCTGAAGTCCTCGGGGCTTACAGGCATCCAGCGCATAGAGGATAGGATAAATTGCTCACAAAACTGTGCCATGAACATCTAAAGCAATAACTGTCCCATCCCAATCTTGGTACAATCAGGTGCATCCCAATCTTGGTAAAACATCGCCAGGATTGATCTGCGTTCTGGCTTAGTACCAGCCATGGCCAGTTATAAATATAGGGTGGCTACGTTGCCACCCAGTATCTAAACTTCCAGGTATATTTCTTTCTCTTTTGTAGCTGAAATTTTACCAAAGCATCTTTAAAGATCAGATGCTGTATGCTTGGTTTTGTTTTGGTCTTATTTAAGACTAAGGATTGAAGCTTGTAAGTACCTGAATCCAATATTCGTTTTGGTCATTGATTATCGACTGAAAAAATATTAAGTAATACTTAGATACCATAACAGAATTAACATCTTGTAAAACTTGGAAATTAGTTCTTTTAACCTTAAGTCTGTGGGGAATACTGATGTTTATTTTCAGCCTTTTTCAATTTGTGGCACGCTAAACATTTTCCAGGAGGAGGAACACATTCTGTTCTGCTTTTCACATGCAGATTGTAGGATGTGTGAGTTTACCTCTCAGTCAGTCTTGATTAAATCTTCCAGTTATCCCACAGGACCGAGGGTCTGTGGGCCATGAGCTAAAAGTCATTTTCTCTTAAGAGAAATTGTTCTCTTAAAATGTTTTTGTTCTTCAGTAACCTCAGTGACTTCAGGAGATTACTTTTATAATTAATCCCTGAGTCAGCAAAGGGTAGAGATTCCATTTGCAAATGTTTCTTAATTGATACCAATTTTTATGTAAATGTTCCCCAATTGGAGCTTTCCCCTAAAATCAGGAAGTAGGGTTGTTTCACACTGTTGGGTTGTGCTGTGTGTCCAATACTTGGGTATGAAGAGAGTTACAAGCTAAAGCTTGAGCATGAAACGCTCGAGCATCCTGCCAAGTTGTACATAAATGGCTATCTCAAAATCCAGATAGCCGAGGGCCACTCTTGTTTTCTTGGAAGAAAAATTGGATAATCTCATCTCAGTGCTTCTGAGAGAGACTGGTTTTGAAGGATTGAGCTTTCCATTGGTGAAGAAGCAACAAGTTCAGTGGAGTTTGTGCTCACTGTGAAGAATCTGAAAGAGAAACAGGACGCTTGCAACATGCAGGGCAACCCACACTTTCAATTGCAGGCTCGACAGATGTACCTGCTGGCACTGAGGACCCTTCCAGGTCAGAACCTGAAGAGAGTGGTATAGAAGTTTGCAGTAGCACCACACCATCCTTCTAATCTTCTTACTGACTGATTTAATTTGTCCTTCTAAGGAGCCTGTGTCAGGAGATGTACAGGCATAGATGAAGGCGGCTCTGTTGTGACGCGTTAACAGTTAGTAGAGGAGAGGCTGGTGGTGGAAGGAGAAGATGGGGCTAAAGGAATAGGTACTAAAATTCAAATGTTTTACTGTGTCTTTCCTTTTTTAAGGATCCAAATCATACGTGAACAATCTCAGGTGTTTTCTTCAAAGTGTACAATATTGCTGATAGCTGCTAAATAGAAACGGAGAAGTACAGCAGGTGATTCTCCTGCTCCATTCCAGTGATATGCAAGCTAATGAATGTTCAGATCGTTATGCGTGCCATGCTAAGTAGTACAGATCAGAAAAGAACTGTTACAGTCATAATACATTAAGCCTGTTTCTTGCCTTCAATAACTGTTTTTTTATAATTTGTCCTGTTTCTTCCTTTTTCTAGGATTCAACCAGTATTGCTGCTGCTCTCTTTATAGATTTCAAAAGCTCCTTGCTTGCTCATCTACCAATTGAATTCCATACCCGAGACAACTTTTTGATGATTGCACTTTTCCCCAAAACAAAGATTTATAAAGCTTTTTATTCACAGGTAAAGTAAATAAAGATAGCAATTTTTTTAGCTCACTCCAAACACTTACTCTTTGTGTTTCAGATGAGAGGCAAGGGTAAATGTTAAAGTCTATGTAAACTAATTGTATTTGTGTTTTAAAAAAAAGTATATTCCTTCTTATGTTAGATCAGCTGCTGAAGCTTGCCAGACCCAGTACGATCTGATAAGTAGGTTCAGAGAAGTTTGAAGTATGAGGTCTTTATTGCCTTGTTCTTCACAAGCAAAACCTTTTCCTGTATCTCAGTGCACCAGCATGGTTTGGAAAGGAGAAGAAGCGATTAGTACTGAGGGAGCAACAGGTTAGAACATTGAAAACCTCTGTGAAGTTGGGTGGCATTGATGGAAGGAGGTGGCTGATGTGATCTTGAGGTTGCTTATCTTGCATACAGAACCAAGGTGTAGCAGTTTATGGCTGTAGGAAGAACTGTTGCAGCGAACTTCCTTCATTAGTGGCAGATAACAAGGGGCAGTAACTATAGACTGCAACTTTGGAGGTTCAGACTGGATGTTAGGAGGGTACTTTTCAGCAAGAGGTTGGTTCAGCACTGGAACAGGCCATCCAGAAACAGTCTCCACTTTTTGGAGATTTTGAAAACTTGGCTGGACAAATCCATGGCACTGATCTGATTTGTCCTGCTAGGAGCAGAAGATTGGTCTGGAGACCTCCAGGGGCTCTTTTTCCTCTTGAAACTTGTTTTTTTGTTTGTTTTATATGACCGATAGCATTTCCGTGTAGTCCTTCCCAGGAGCATGATTGCTTCTGATCTTAGGAACTTGCATGTGTGAGAAACTTTGTTACGTGTGTATTTGTAGGGATTGTGTAGCTTATGTTTAATGGTCACCATGTGCTTTCGTTTTGTAATCTGAAGTCAGCGATTGCTCTAAAAGCTTGTTTTCTAGTAGTTGCATTTTAAATGTAGTACTGGTGTATAATTGGCTGCAGCAATTGGATGCAGTGGCAGAGGTTCCATTGTGTTTTTTGTGGTTAGACACATTTGGATCGTGATCCTTAGGGAAGTTTTGTTTAAGTTTTAAGTATCCCATATGGCATTGTATTATTCTCGGAGTAGATTGGCTTCATGCGTTGTAGTGCAGAGGCTTTTAATAAACAAAACTTTATAACAATAGCACTTTTGAGGAAATGAGCCTGAAGATTTTAGGACTTTGCAAGGGTTTTAGTATGTGATTGTAACCCTGGACTGGAAAAGACCACCTAGCTCAGTGAGTACAGTCCCCACTGGTAGCATTAATGATTCCATAAAATTTCTCCTTTTATCTTAAGTGTTTAGAGTCCTCCCACTGTTCAATTGTGTGAGTGGCTGTGCATATTTTGCTCTTGAATTTCTAGCCTATTTTATTAGGTCTACTTTTATACCTGCTTGTATTTTTTTTTCCCAAGGGTAGTGCTTGAGCTGTTCAGAGATTTCAGACCTATTCTTTCTGGCTGATAAAATAAAACCAGATCCTTTTTAGTCTGTTCTTATAAAAGGTTCTCTTTTCCTGTGATCATTGTAATAGTTTTTTTTTTTTTTTTTTTTTGGCTACAGATAGCCAATACTGTGTGCAGTATTGTATATGAGGGTATTTGTTTCTTGTATAGATGCACTAATAGTTATCTTCAGAAAAAGTTCAGTTACCTTTGTTTGCCTTTGCTTTGTCCTGCTGCCTTGAATTAACAGATCTTGGTGTTCTTATTTTTTTGAGAAACACCTTCAGGTCCTTCCCTTCTGATACCCACTGACTGTCCATCTGATTCCAGAAGTTTGTGTGTTCATTCTTACCTTCATACTGACCTTCTTCATATTTTTCTCTGTTTCTTCCATTCTTATTTGTTAGATTTTTCTGTAAGACGCAGTGCTGTGCGACTGTCTCCCGACTTAGTCTCCCTACAATGCTGTCGGTTCAGTTCTTGCCAGATCCCTTACGGATGGTGTTTGGGAGCATTCACTAAGCAGCTGAGTTGCAGTTTCTCATCTGGCTGGCACCATAGCAGTTGTTTTGCTCATGTTCAAGCAGATGAACCGTCGTTCGTCTAGGAGCTATTATCACATGAATAAAGACTATCCATACCAAGTGTTCCTTGCTGTGTAAGCCTTGCCAGTCAGGTATTATATTTTTTTAGTGCCCAACCACACGTATTTATTGTTTTCCTCCAAAATTTTATCTAAAACTCTGCATAACACTGAATTTATGTAGACTTAGTAGTTGCTTTACAGAGCTGTAGCTGCAAAGATTCACTGAAATACAGACAGTGGTTTTAGTCTTCTCCAGTCATATGACACGATACCTCACTTAGCAGACGCACTAGAACTATGACTTAATTACTTCAAGCCTCCATGAAATAGGAAATGGCAATTTACCCATCCCTCCAGATCTGAGTGTATCAAATTCTTTGTAACTGTAATGTTGGTTGCAAGATCTTGAGCACACAGGAATAGAATCTGGTTTGAAGATCTTGCAAAGACAGGACAGCGCCTTTCACATCTCACTGTAATTGAAAGTTGAGGTGGCTTTGATTAGGCTTTGAGACATACAGAAAGCAGCTTTTTTCTTTTTTTTCCCTTTAAGTCATACAAAAAGGACACTTCCCAGTTTTGTTGATTTCCTTTTCAAGTTCTGTGTCTGACCTACGTTTTCACTTTATCCCTATCACTTTGACTTCTAAATAATGTTTTTTTTCTGTTTACCAGTCCTTCTTTCCATCCCTTGTAGGCATTTTCCTTAGTTTTGAAGTGGTTATTTGTTTGGTTGCATGGTTCATTCTACATGAGCAATGCCGCCTTTGTTAATATCAAAAGTTTATTTTATTTTGATGTTTTTTATCTCAGTACCCTTGCATATAGGATGCCGATTTGTTAATGGAAAGCAGTCTCGTCCCTTCTTGATTGTTTTGTCTTGCAGAAAATAATTGTGAAAAACGACAATGGCTGTTGCCTTTACTTACTAAAAGAAGGGAAATACTGAACACTTAAATGACTGTGTGATTCAGCTGAATCTGATTTCTAGGTTCAGAATGCCATTCATATTAATGGAACTTGGCTAGAGCAGTAGGATGTGAGCCAAATGTTGTTCCCCAGAGAAACGAATGCCTCCTTATTCTCTTGCATAGAAAGAGAATTTTTCTTAAATTTCTAGAAATATGATTGCTGTAATCTTACCTAATGAAAACTGCAATACTTAGAGGAGTTGTACAGCAGGAACTGAATTAAGATGCTGCTGTTGGACTATAAATACCTCCCATTTCTAGTAAAGAAATGCTATGACTAAAAGATGCGTGTGAAACTGGACCCTTTTGTGAAGTTATTTCTTGAAGTAGCTCCAGTATAGCTGAGGTTTTCAGATCTGATCTGTGGAGAATTCTTCCATATTTTGAATATTTTCAGCAAAACCAGTATGGTGAAATATTTTAATGACTGGCTAAGATGAATGTATTTTTAGGTGAACCAAAGTCGTTCTTAATACAAATTTTGCAAAGTGATGACATTTACGAGTAGGTCTGGTTTGTTCCAGGTTTTCTCTTCGTGGCAAAACCAGAGAAACTCAGGATTATGTTTAAGAGTTGTCCAAGAAGAATTCCTGTCAGTGGCACAAAAGAGACTGTAAGTTCATCCTGCTTAAGTGTAATTCCATGTTAACTGCGTGCTACCATCACAAAAATGCTGAGGCTTGGTTTTTAATAATGATTAAAAACGAATTGTTGTATTCTTAGTGCTCACATTTTTTGTGCCAGTTATGTAGACATCTGGCTTAAAGAAGGAAAACTTCTAGGCTTTTTGTTTCAACTAACCAATTGATTTTTTTTTTTTGCTTCTTTTCAGACATTCCAGCGTTCAGAAGCTATTTAATTATTTGTCTTTTCCTTCTGGGGAAAGATGCAGTGAACTGAAAATATCCGCTGCCCTCCCAGAACTAGAGAGGTGAGAAATTATTTTTATTTCCAAGGGATTAGGTTTGACAGAAATGGTACAAAAATATTTTGTTGTATGAAATCATCATCTAAAAATTGCTTATTAAATAAGTCTGTCTTCACACTAGGTATTTTTACTCTGAGATGAATTATTTCCTCACTAGGAAGCCTCTATTTGACCTTTTTAACAATTTTATTTTAGTAATTTCCCAGCTATTTATATGAAGGGAGTCTTTTGGTCTTCTATTTTTTTTAAAAAAAAAAAAAAAAAACTTTTATTTTTTGAAAGGTTTGTGCAGCATTTTACTGTCAGCTGCGTCAGTCGCGAGCCAATAACGAGAGCGCATCTTCCTATTTTACTGCAACAGTCAGAAATCGTTCCTGAGAGCAAAGCAGAAAGTGATAAGGTAAGAAAGCAGTCCAACAACACTTCCTATCCCTAGCACAGGGTGTTTACCCAATATTCTGCCTGTTACTGGTTCCATTGCAGGTAATGCAGTACTGACGTGCATCGCGGTGTGTGTTTAGCTATGCCGCCTCCTCCAGTTCACACTGAACATGTTTGAAGTCTGCTTCTTAGAATAAATTGCTCTGTCTTGTTTTCCTGTTTACGTTACTTAATTGTGTATTTAAACAGCCTTTTGGAAGTGCCAGTGGCCCTTCAGTCTGGTGAAATAGGGACAGAAAACGAACAGTAGATCTTCTCAACTGAGCAGTTTTCTCTAATGTCCAGAGAGTTTAGCCCTGAAGCAGTAGTTTGTTTTTATGAATTGCTGAATAATTTAACTGAATTGTTCTCTGCAACATAAGACCTTTAAATAGCATAGAGGCAGCACATGATATTTAACATTGCTGATATTATCTGTAGAACACTCTGTTCTTTATAGGGGCAACAACAATCATGAAACTTAAGGAGTGCTTTAAATAGTGTTTTCAGAGAAATAATTTCCTTGTAACTTTCCAGCATTTGAAAGCTGTTGTAAGCAAGAAAACCAAAGCAGCAGAAATATGGTCTTTCTCTTCAAATACCGCAATGTGGTAGCAGTCTTATTTCTTGGGATCTCTTTCAGAGACCATACTGACACTTAAGTATTAATTAGTAAACCCTTAGTGTTCTTAAATCTGTTTTTAAGGTTAATTTAAATGCCTTTAGTATAACATTATCGAATCATTTTTCTAATTTCTATAAAACATGCAAACTTTTAGTTACTTCTTTATCTGTATTACTATGCCTACTCATTGTCTGTTAGCATCCAAAAGTGATTTTGAGGATAGGACACAAATAACCTGCAGATGGCTATCTTCAGCTGTACTTCAGTTAGAAACTGGAAGAGGTAATTTGTCCCTTAGTAACAGGATGATACTCAGTGTGTGGGGTGGTTACCAGTGTGACATAATTTCCTTAGTCAAGTTCAGCACAGCACAGGATTGTGTTTAGCCATGTTTCCAGAGGTCATTTGCTTACCTCCGTACACACTGGACTCAGCATCAGAAACTTGGAATTGCTCTTTGTGCTTGACAGTTGAGACTGTTCGAAAGAAGCCATCCCTTCCTTGGAACCATTTTGCTCAAATGCTGTCGTGTGTCTTTGGATGTACCCTTTTAATCGTAGGAAATGGAACCCGTTGGTCTGCTGCAGTGTTTTGTCTCAAGTTAACACACTGCAGACTAGGTTCTAATGTAAAGGCTTTGATAATACTGTCTGCTCTATTTGTTAAATATCCTTTAATTGCATTAAGGGTATGAAAACCAAGGTAATACCTCATTTTGTAAAGATGAGTAATTTTACCTGAGTAATGGTGCAGATGTTTTTACAGTTGTCTTGTTCAGTGTCACTTAATTTTCTGTTTAGAGTTTTATGGAGATAGAGAGCCTTATGTACAGTGCTAGGAACTTGCGTGCGGTGCTCGCTCATTTCTTCTCGTCTTTTAAGTTGTCCCCTTCTGTTTCTTGTGTTTTAGGTTGTTATCACCATTATAACAGGTCTTCCAGGATGTCGCAGCAGCGATCTGTGTGCTTTCCTTGTAACTTTTAACAAGGAGCATGGAAGGTTCGTATAGTTCTGGTTTTACAGTCCAAAGCAGTGGTCTTACAATCAAAGAACTACTCAACATGAAGGAATTAAATATATATATATATATATTCTACTTTTTTTTTTTTTAAGTATCCTGGTTTCTGATTTGTAATCAGATGTATCATAAGAGTACATTCAGTAAATATTATGAGGCACTTTAAATAGTTCTACGTAGCACAGCATAAGGTCTGTTTTCAACGGGGAGGCATTAAATGAGCACAATTCTATTATTTCAGGTATCTCAGGGAACTGTGTTATGCCAGGCAGATTTGATTTAAGATACTAGACATTTAGAGAAGAAAAAAAAAAGTGTCTTCGTGATAATTCATATTAAGAATACCAGGGGTATCATTACAGAGCTGTGACAAGTCTGGAACTACCACTGATGCTACACACAGTTGAGAATAATCTTAGAAGGGCCAAATGAATCTTTCATTAAGCATGGGAAAGGTATTGTCAAAACTTGAAGGACACAGTTGAATGGCTTCCATTTATTAACTTGTGTGGTAGCGAATCTAAAACGCATTCTTCTTTTTGGGGAAAACACTATACTAATGGTCCTTACTACAACATTTTAAGATCTGATCTGATCAATATTCTATAGTTGCAGGAGATGTATTCAGGACACGTATTGCATAAGATAAATCCACTGTAGGAATTCACCATTCTGTGTGTTGATACAGCTCTTTGTTCTGGAAAAATCAAAATTCTTAGCCTTTTAAATCTTACAACCAAACACCTTAGAGCTTAATCTTAGTAAGGTTCTGGACCATTCTGTTGTATTATTTTTTTTAACTTGATGTCTTGGTATTAGCAAGTTGATTTGGAATATCTTAGTGGTTCTCTTCAGGGCAAACGTAAGGTAGTTTTTGAATGAGATGTAGTATTACAGAACATTATGTTTTCCCACAGATTTCATCGTTACTTTTATTTTTGCAGTGAAATACTTCCATGCCCAGTCTTAAATTATATGAATCTAAGTTTTGTTTACTGCATCACCAACAAAGATCAGAATTACTCATATGACGTGCTGCTTTGAAGAAGCTGTTGAACGTTGTTTTATTTAAAAAAATAAGGCAATGAAAAACCACAAAGCCTTTTGGCAGTAGTCTGAGGAATGTGCTTATGCTGAAATGATAGAAAGCCAAGTAAATTTCTCTCTCCCACGTGATATGAGAAACGTGGAGTCTTGGGGCTTGTCATTGTTGGGTTATGTCACTGGTTCAAAACAAGAAGTAGTGTTCTATTACATAATCTTTCTTTTTCTTTGTTTTCTGTTGTAGGTGGATAGTTTATCGGCAAACTATGGATAGTCCTGAATGTTTCAGTGCAGCACACTTCCAGCGTTATCTCTCCAGTGTCCTGGAGGCTCAGCAAAACCACAGTGTCCGTCAGTCCGCTTACGCTAGAAAGAACAAGCGGCTCTTAGTGGTCTTGCAAGGGTAAATGTTAGAACTTTGACCTGTTGAATAGAATAGGGGATTTTCTGTTCCCTTCGTGTTTCCAAGGCATTTTTAAACTTCTTGTCACTCTGAAGTGGTCAAGTTTCTGTGCTAAAGCGTGATTTTCTGTTAATTTTATCTCATGTATGTACTAAACTCAACTTTCCTGCTACCTGTTAATTTTATTGCTTGCTAGTCTGTTTAAAAAAAAAAAAAAAAGTCCAAGGAATTTGGTCTGTCCCCTCTGTTTAGGAGATTGATTGTGATTTTGGCCTCTCAAAAGCAGTTTTCTTGCCCTTTCCAGCTGTACCACAGACCATTGTCTATAGAATATTATTGGAACAGCTATTTCCCCTCTATACACACTTCCTCAGACATCCTAGATAGGTAATTGTCATTCAGAGAAGTCTGGTTCATATTCTTGAGTATCTTCATTTTAATATTCTATCTTCTGCAGACTTCAGTGGCAAAGTAAGAGTCCTGTCTGGCTGTCTGTTAAAGCTCTAGGTTTAGCTGGGGACAGTAGAGCAGAGACAGCATGAGATTATGTTGCTAGTTGCCCTCCAGAGCCGCAGGTGAATATTCCTGAATACGACCTTCTTTAGCACTATTGTAATAAATAGAGGGAAGGTTGCATGTTGTTGTTCCTGATGGCACACGAATGGATTACTGCCACTTTTTAACAACAGACCTACGTTTTGCATCTAACAAAGCAATAAAATTTACAGTGAATATACAACTCTGTGCATGATAGTCTTGGTTAACTTCATTGGTCCCTTCCAACCCAAGCTGTCCTGTAATTCTATGATGATTCATATCTTACCTGTCATTTATAATCTTCCTTGAAAGGATGGAAAAATACTGAAATTATTTAATGAAAGATGTGCGTAGAACACCTTCCTGTTTTTTTCAGAGGAAGATCTGTTGTGTTTAAGGTATTAGATGACTGAGGACACTGACTTTTAATTTCTGTAGCTTCAGAATATAATGGAAGTGTGATACGGTATGGCATAGACTGTAGCTGTATCACTGAAGTTCTTACAGTCCTTAAACTTCTGAAAGATCAGCAAACGCTAGGCAATCATTAATTAATAAACTTAGAGTTTTCTGAAGTAAATGGCCAATTCAGTTTGCAATGTTTTTTCTCCAAATAGAAACTTAAAAGCCTAAGCTAAACAGAACGAGCATTCTACAGTAAGCATAAGAGTCAATCTTTGTGGTTTTTCCCCACGTATTTGCCATCTTGGTGTGTTTTGTCTTTTTCTTTGCATTTCTGGTAGCTTTAATTCTTTGAAAGTTTGAGCTACAAAAAACAACATGAATTTTCAAAGTTCTGCTTGATAAAAGACATGAAGAATGTTGCATGCATGTGATTTAACATACATTTTTGCGCAGTTTTTGCACAGCATCCTCACGCTATGCCCTCAGTCTTTGTGCTTCAGAAGTACGGCTCCCTAAAGATTACTACCTCTCTCGCTACTAACTTAAAGCAAGCTGTCAAAAATATGCCATTCACTTGACACAACAGGAGATATTTAAGTAAGACGGATTAAAACATTTTTGATAAATGCCAGTTGTCTTCTCAAATGAAGGTGAAGACTGAGACACATTTGCCCTCTCTGTTTCTGTATGAGTCGTTAGCAAGTACCGCAGCTAGCTTGAGTGAAGTACTACTCTAACCTTACTCGAATGGTTTTAGTTCCCAGGCTACCAAGCATTCATCTGTTTTGTTAAGGACGTGTACGTGGCATTTTCTTCGTTATCGTCTCTTCTCTTAGTGATAAATAGAGTTGTTTTTTTTCCACTTCAGATTGAGATACTTTTCATGAAGTCAGTTGCTCTAGTGTCCAGTGATGTGCGAAATAACTGACACGCTGGTAGCAGCGCTAGCTTCAAGAATACTTAATTATAGCTTTTCCGCTCTTTTCTGAGCAGTTGAGTGGTGTTTAGACAACATTAACAAGTATAATTCTTATGTTATAATATATTAACATGGTAATTCTCAATACAGTTTTGAGAGAGATTGTCGTTTGGTGAGAAGTAAGCTCCAGTTCACCTAAATTTTGCTGTCCTACAGAACTCCAATACAGCAATGTCTAGAGTAATGATTAAAAAATTGACTTGTTGATTATAATAGCACACTTAAATTAGGAATGCTGATAAAAAGCGAATGTTATTTTTAATTCTTTACTTGAGTCAAACAATGCTGAGTGTTTTACAGAAAACATAGTGTGCATCTATTTCCTTTCTGCTTTTTTTGTGCCTCCAGAAAGCCAAGCTTTACAGGTGTTCAGTGTGAAGCTTATATTTATACTGGTTTTCTCTGAGGCAGGCATTAGCGTATTTCTGATGTTACTCACTTTGCTCAGTCTGCTTAACAGTTTCAATTTGTAAAGTTTTGAAATGCTTTATAACTTCTTTTTTAGGCTTTTTTAGAACTGTAACCTTGCAAGTAACTGATTTCTTACTGCATGTTGAAAGGTGGTACCGTTTCTCTGAACCCTTCTTTCATTTTATTTTCTTACAGATACACTGATGTGATTGATGTTGTACAGGCTCTACAAACTCATCCTGACCCAGATGTGAAGTCTTCTTTCATCATTGGAGCAGTTAATACTTGTGTAGAGCCACTGAGTTGCTATATAGAGCACAGGTATACTTGAAAATATTTTTAGTAATCTGAAAGTAGATTATGTATATATTTGAGACCGCTGTTATAATAACTTGGGTTCTATGATGGGTAAATGTCATTGAACTGCCTTAAATCTCACAAAATTGCTGGGTAGTCTGCCTTGGATGAACTTTTTAAGTGTTGTTTGGTTTATCATGAAATTGGGTTTCCAATGGGTATATAATTAATTATATATAATGTTAATGAAGTTTATTTTGTAGAAGAATGAAGCAGTAGTTTACTGCTTAAATGGTGTATACTCTGGATAGGTGTTTTGTGAAATCTGGACAGTTGTCCTGTTGGAGGTTTCTTCAGTCTTCCTTAGCATTTTCTAAGTGTAGCTAAGTACTGGGACGTGCATCTCGATTTGGATTATTGATTATATCACTACTTTGTGTTGTTAAACAAAGACTTTCCATATTTAAAGTATGGAATTTACGGGAAGCTGTCCCAGATCAAAGACAAAGCACGGAAGCAAAGCATTGCAAGTATTAAAATCTGATATCCTGGGTTACTGCAGAGGCATGTTGGGGAGGAAGTGATAGCAAAGCCAGCTCACTAACATTATAAAGTAGTGTGGTATAGTTGCTTAGTTGCTGTTTCCTAGTATATGTTTGTGTTCCATACTCCAACAAACATGGAATAGAACTCATTTAATTTCATAGACCTATCATTAAACTGTAATATATATATTTTGCAACTGTGCCTCACTGTTGATTTGATAAAAATAAGTCAAAGCAGTTAGCATCTTCAGTTCTTAGTGGTATTGCTATTTTTGTTTAAAACCTCTGTGCATCAGAGTTTAGAGGTGAGCTGCCCAATCATTTTATAGAAGTGGATTCCTTAAACTTACAAGCTGTTTTTGGAACATGAACCAATAACTTGTGCTTAGTACTAGTCAATAATAGATGCTCCCTTACTGCTGCTTTTGGTCTCTGTAGCCGAGATTGTAAATAAATAATACAGGCGACAGAAAATATTGGTGAATTGATGCTGGAGTGCTGTTTAAACTTCTTTCCATAACTGTAGTAAAGACAAATCCCTTCCCTAGGTGCATATTTTTTCTCAAACTCTGTGTGTAGCTGGTCATGGCGCTGAGTAGTATTTATAGCAGCGGTAGCCTGCAATCCTTTGACTAACATTGTTTGTCTACTGAATCGCAGTAGCAATTGAAGGAAGAGGCTTAGCTGATACTGTAGATTATTTCTGTCTCACTTTGAAGTTTCTTCTGATAAGAGCTTACAAAGTAGCCATGTACAGCCAATGACAAATCTTGCAGTTGGGAAACTTTGGCAGTTTCACTGAGTGTTGAGTGATTTTGATGTTTGTCTTGTAACTTTTTCAGTCAAGACAAGCAAAACCCTTTCCCATCCCAGAAGTTTATTACTGTGGAGATCTAGGTTTTTCATGTGCTGGGGTGAAGCTCTTCTTAGTACTGAACAGCAGGGCAGGACAAGGGATAGATAGGTAACTGAATGTGAACAGATAAGATGTGGTCTTTTGTATGCAGCTTTTGTGTTTATGTGTCTGTGATAAAGCTCATAAAAATGGTTGTTTCTTGTCTGACACAATTGGACATGCAAAGTGATATGTTCAGAAAGCATTATGTACATACTGTCTTTCCATAAAGAATTATGGCTGTATTCAGAAGGCACAATTCCTTAGGGCAGGCTTTAATTCCTTTTTAAACAACAGGAATTTTAAGTAATACTGAAGTCTTACTGTTTTCCTGGAATGCAGAATAGATTGTGTAGTGACAATTAGCTCTCAAATCCATTTAAGAAAATAAATAAAAAACCAAAACAACAATAAACCCTTAAACTAAATTTTGGGGAAGAACTCTTCAAAATCATGATCTCTAGAGATGTTCCAGTTACACAGATTTAGGAAAAGATATGTGAAAATGGGATGGAAAGTAAGACTCTGGCTGTCAGCGTCCACGTGAATGGAAACATTTTAATTAAAGGGACGTGTGTAAATAACACCAATTACTGATATATAAACTTTTATTCTTATATTTCAGACTCCTTTTTCCCAAGTTCTTGGACCAGTGCTCACAAGGTACGCGTCATTTTTCTTGACTGTATGCTATACAGAACAAGTAGCTGAGCCATGTGGCCAAATAACTGGACTGTAAATGTGTATAGTCAAAGGTCATGATACTTTTTGGAGGTAAGACCCATCTGTGCAGAACAGACAATTTCTCTCTGCCTACATTATCAAAAAACATGGGTGCATGGAGGAGATGTAAGAATCTACAACTTGATGCATTCTGGCTGTCATCACCGGGAGGATGGGTATCAGACAGCCAGGAATAAAGCTGTTTACCTTAAGCTGCTCTGACTTGTGCTGTGTTGCTAATCAAGTTGCCAAATGGATTGCATTTGATAGGAGAGTGTTTCCTCACACCTCCCATCCTTTCTTTGGGGAAATAGGAGTAAATGGAGCTCTCCCTCAGTTTCTCCTGTTTTAGAAAGGAAAAGATTAGTTAGCTTGTTTCCCTTATCCAATTCTTCCTGCAGCGTGGAGGATCCTTGCAGGTTTCATATGACAGAGCTCTTCTGCGAGTGCTCTTGTCTGCTGGTTCTGAGCTTTGTATTCAGTTTTATGTCCTGACTCTAAAATGAATCATTTACTGCATTGTCTTTCTTGTCAGACTATGGCAGCTGTTGGTGTCGATGGGTTACCATCTTTCCTGACCTTACCATCAAAGAAGTAATTTAAGTTTCAATAGCAAAAGCATTCAGCTGTAGCACTTTTACAGTTTTTAACAGTTGTACAGCTGATTTACGATGTTAAAACAGTAAATGAGGTTGGGGTGTGTGTGTAAGAACGTCTCCCTCCAGTCAGATAATCCTTATTTTAGGAAGATCATGAGCTCAACCTAAAATTGGGTAGACCAATGACGGTAGGGATTTCTTTGTCATTGTCAGACTGCAGTGCTTGTGGTGTGACTTTCTGATCTTACACTCGTGTCTTCCCAAGCAAACTGTAGCACTGTACATTTTGTTTTGTTAAACACCATTGTCAAAGTAGGATATTGCACTCTCTTCTTATGGCTGTTTAGAGTCTAGTGCTCTGTTTTGATGCCAGGATTATTATTTGTGTTTGAAGAGAGTCAAAAGAATGAAACCCCTGAAACTTAAGTCATAAACAGGCTGAAAAGTATGTAGGTGCTATTATATAAATTGGTATTTTGTTCTCATTTGGAAAAAAACTGGTGATGCTACAAGCTGGTGAACTGACCGGTAGATAACTGGCATGATTATAGCTAATTTTGTTTTTGAAAGGAGCAGGAGAACGTTAAGAGTTCAGAATGTAATCACATATCAATAATTCATTGCCTTTTGCTTTTATAGCAATTTTAAAAGTGTATGCAGATGTGACAGGGTAAGAACTTGTCATGGTTCAAGGAGTAACTAGAAAATACGTAGGACAAGAAGAGCTGCTCTTCCTATGGTCCAAGTGTTGAAGGAAGAAAAAATATTGGGGTTAGAAGAATGTTCTGGCAGCAAATTATTCCTGCATGTTGCGAGGTTTTGTAACCTAGTTCCCAGATACAGCTTGTGACATCAGATAGTCCAGAGGTCCGTTCATGTAAAGCAAATGGGTTCATGTGAACAGAGGCCGTTTTTGAGTAAAAAGTTTTAGGAGCAAAACTATGCTTCGGACGGAAGGTGGTCCACTTCCAAACTTTGCAGGCGAGTGTAGAATTGTATCACATGCATACTGGAAGAAATGTAAACGGGCTCGTAATGTGCAAAGCTTTTTATATTCACCACCTTGTCCAAAAAAATGAAGGCTTTTGTAGGATGTAGAAACCCAAATTGGACAGTTCAGCACCAACCGTCCTCTGTGCCTGTCACTGCAGAGCAGATGGGAAAAGCTGGAGGGAATGACAGATCCAGCTTTATACAGCCCAGGGAATCCACTTCTGCCTGTTGGAGAATGGAAGCAGTAGCAATATTTAATGAGACATTCACTTTGAGGGAGATTTGTCCCTTTTCTGGTCTAGTGCACCCCACTATTGTGTTACTGCAGCATCTGGGGGCCAACATTTTGTACGGGGTGTTGTGTAAGTGTGAAGACAAGACGTCCACGGGCACAGGTGCTTGTGGATTAATTAGAGCTTTGGGTGTCTACCTTCTACCTCGTCCTCATAATTATCTTGCAGAATTTTTGGAAGTGAGGTTAGCTTTTTGCTGCAGTTTTCTGGGTCTTTTCTGTTGTGTGGCTTTCTCGGTTCTGACAGGGTACCTGCGTATGTTCTCAACATGGCATCACTTTACATGAGTGACACGCTCCGCTTGGAAAGCCACAAGACTAGCAGAAATAGATGAGAATGAAAAAGAACTGATAAAGCCTTGAGCAGAGTCATTTGTCACCAGCATTAGCAGTTCTTTTTTTCTCTCCCTTGTGTGCTTGCTCAAACTTTTCCAAAAGATACCGCTGCCATCTGTGCGCTGTAGTTTACTTTTGTCTACTTGCAAATACGCCTCTTGCACAGAAGCTCTGAGATGACACCTCGCTAGTCTAGGGGCACGTTGACATCTCGTGTTAAATATGAAGTTGTCTTACAGATCAAGACATCGCTGTTGTTAAATATACCCATTGTATATTGGTAAGTGAGAGGGACGTGTTGTTTTTGTATGGCTTGAATCTGTCCCTGCTTCTTTGTTGTTTCTCTCTAACGTGCTATTCCCCAGGCTGCAAGGATTTTTCTTTAGATGGGTGCACAGATAGAGAATTCAACAAAACTAGGTCATCTTAAAAAAGCACCAGATACAGAGATAGCAGTGACAATTGAAACAGAAAAGTCCAAATTATTAGTTACTAAAGCTGTGTAGGCATCTTCCAGCTCTCAGCTATTTTTCGTCTGGCTTACACCACCTGTCTGTCAATTCGGCTTTGTGGACTGTAGCCAGCTAACACAGGGCCAGTTTCTGTGGGATGCTGGCACCTACAAAACTTTTGCATAGGTGTGTGCCGAGCCGAAGCATGCAAGTTCCACAGGCTTTTGTTTCTTGCAAGGTTGCGTGGGAGTTTACAGCGAGAATGACAGCTCGCGCCTGAAAGCTGTTCCCCTTAGACAAGAGCAAAGGAAGCGGGGAGTGATGGAGAAACAGTATGGGCGAGGAGGATGAGACAAGATGCTTTGGTTTCTGATTTGCTAGGTATCTTATTCCTGGAGTCTTTTTTCTTCTCAACTTCAGGCTCTGCCAGCTTAGCCCTTGACAATTACCCGTCCTCTCCAAGGCACAGCAATTCTAACTGATGTATTCTACATAGCATTTGTATTATACAGCCTATTTATTGTTCTCTGCTAACTTTGCAGAAATTATAACAACGATGTTGATTAAACTTGACTTTTAAATCAATATTAAGTTTGGGGATATTAATAGAAAAAAAGCATACCACATTTAGCATACCCACGCTGTGCTGGTTGTTGATTAGCTTATTCATACTTTTCATCCTAATTGTATGATCTACATAATAATTTCAAGAATTCCTGTGACTTTTAAATTCCTAAGCATGCTTGTTGCTCTTGAAAGAGGAGACTGGAGGAGAGAGCAACTGCATATTGCATAAAATAGAAGTGTTTCTGAAACTGGAGTGGAAACTTCTGTGGCAGATTAAGAAACAAAAACACTAATGGTGGGAATTTGCACAGGTTATTAAAATCCTCTCGTGAAACGGTCAGTGATGCAAGTAACAGGGTGGGAGCATGTGGTATAAAGGAACCCAGAACACTTGGCATAGATGCTTCCTTGTAAGGAAGCCTCTGCTGGGATTAGTGTACTTTAAAGACTTCTGTTGATCAGGAATAACTTCAGGCAGCAGATGATGTGAAGTTCATTACACATTCCTCTTTAAATAGCGGTGGGGATGGGATGGTGTGGACTGTCCTGGCTCAGTTGCTCATGGAGAGCCAAGAGTTCACTGTTATGTCTTGCACCGTACCTGTAGATGCAGGATCTGAAACGAGCTGCACATCTTGAGCAGAGAAACAGCGTTCCTCCCGCATTCCGGATGACACTGACATCCCAGGGAGACCTGAAAAAGCAGCACTTCTTTTTGCTGAGGAGCTGGGCTGTAATTCCTTCTGCTGTAGCACCACCTTGATAAAACTGGGAGGAAGTGGGAATCCTCCAGCGCTCAAATTAGCTGGATGATAAATCCAGTGCCTCACCTGGCAATCGTTCCTTCAAGATCTTCTCCAGTGCCCAAGGCCTGACAGCTGTGATGGTTGCTGTATCACTGCTGATTGCCTTCACAGTCACCTGCAGTAGCAGCAGTTGGTTCTCATTTAATGTGAAACTTGTCTTACACCGAACAAGACAGCAGGTATAATGGGAAGACATCTTCAAGTCTGGGAAAACTTTTCTTTGAGAAGAGGAACGGCTTCCTCTGTGAAATCAGTGGCACTAGGTGCAGTGAACGAATACTGTTAAGTCTGAAGAAGGAATTGCTTCTGGTGACACAGCAGAGTCTTTTTGGAGTTGGGACTCAAGAAAAAAAAAATATATGTATATATCCCGTAGTTTTTTTGCTAGTCTGTGGATTCAGATTTGCTGTCTGGAAACCATTTCAGGGCTTGTCTTTGATTTTTTTTCTTTATTTTTGAAACCCAACCCTTGTCTAGTATTTTGACAGTAACAACTGCCAGCGTACAAAATACTGATTTTTTTTTAATATTTTTTTAAACAAGTTATTTAATCTGTCTTTCTACTCAGTAGTGTTTAAAGCCTCGTAGAAAATTCAGTATTTTTTTATTAAACTGTCTCCTCTCAAACTGCTTCTAGTGTGAATTGATTCTTTTCATGAGTTGATTCTTTTGATTAATTGATTCTAAATTACTTCTGTTACACCATCTGTCTAATAAAAAAGAAGAATATCTTGACCTGGTGTAGCTGTGTTCTGGCAAAGCAGGCCTTCCTCGTTAGTCAACTCATTTTCGGTGACTAGTGTTGTACGGCTAGGATCATGCTGGGTTTTTTGTAAGATTGTTTTCACTGAAACATAAGAACCCCCGGAGTACAGCAGCCTGCCTCTTCTCCCTTGAGTCATTTCAGTGTCTGAAAACGGTTGCCTCCTTCAGGAGCTACTGTCCCTGCATGTCTACAGCTTGTGATAAAACGGGCTTCTGAGCTGGCTGCTGTCTAGGTGCTGCTGCAAAATAGTTAACGGTTCCGTGTGGTGCTTCTTATCTGAAGTTAGATGGGCTTCTGGGTTTTTGCTGGGCAGGAAAGAGAATAAAAGCTCCTTCCCTTATTATTTTTTTTCCTTAATACCTTTAATGCAGTGAGGTAGAGGCAAAATGAGAATAGCTGTGAAATAACTTATTTGTTAGCTATTGTTGCATACCTGAAGTCTGTAAACTATCCTCTGTTTTTCTTACACAGGACTGGTGAGTAATGTGATTTTCACAAGTCATGCTACAGAGCAGAAGCATCCGCTCCTTATGCAACTGCAGAGCCTCATCCGAGCGGCAAATCCCGCTGTTTCGTTCATCTTGGCAGAAAACGGAGTTGTGACTAGGTAACGTTCATCACCATCCTGAATTTGTCACTTTTGGTGCATGGGGCATTTGGAAATCGTTACCAGAGCAAAACAAGAGAATACCACGTACGCAGGAGGTGCAGGTTTTTCTTAATTGCTTCTCATGTAGAAGGCATCTCACCTTTACATTTTTGGTCATATGTAGGGACTAGGACATGTATGTTTTTGTTTGAAGAATGTGATTACTGTCACTGTCATACTGGGGGGATCCTGGGGAATACTCTAATCTTACTGTAGCTAACACGTTGTTTTATTTAAGCAGCTTACAGATAGTGGCCATTTTATTGAGGTCATAAATTAAAAATCTTCTTTTTTTTTTATCTCTCTGTAGGAATGAGGATATTGAATTAATTCTCTCAGAAGGCAGTTTCTCAAATCCTCAGATGATGAGAGCTCGATATTTAATGTATCCTGGCTGGCAAGTATCTAGACTGAGAAATATTAAAACTATTTTTCTAATTAACTTGAAGATTAAAAAGTCTTACTAACTTAATTTAGATTTTTTTTTCCAGACTACTCATTTGGAACAGGCAATAGCTTTGTAAATCATTTTTGAAAGAGAGCTGATGAGTATTCGTAGTAGATACACAACTGCTTTCCTTTTAAGGGGAAAGCGATCCTTTCTGGACACCATTTAAATCAATGGCGAGATTACTGTTGCTTTTCAGAAGAATAGAAAAGAACCCTCTGGGAATAAGCTGGGAAGGATTGGGATGGGTGAGGTCAATAACAATGAGAGTAATTTCATTCTGACAGCTATTCAGCCTTACTGGAATGAACTTGCTATGTCAGTCTAGCTATTAGCAGAACAATTATTCATTAAAAAAAAAAATCAGCAGCCTTATTGACAGTCTTGGCAGAGGCTGAGGGCCCAATAATTAGTGGTACCAAGCTTTCCCTTTAATACTGGGTGATACTTTTCATTGCTCAGGGTGCTTTGCACGTCTTGTTGCAGTTATCTGTGCTGTACCTATTTGGCAAAAAATGGAAACCTGACAGCCATTATAACTCCTGGCTGACTGTTTCCTAGTTAGATTTATAGTGTTGGAAGCATGATTTATCTGCAGTGCCCTGCCAGTCCTGTATGCGTGTGTAGTTTTTGGTTGGAATTCTTACTCTAAATTGGGTTATGAGTAAGGCTCCTAAAATAAACTGGCACAAAGCTTGGAGTGTCAGGGTTGTTGGCAAATTGCATGGTGCTGAAGGAAGAGAGAGAGAGGAAAAAAAAAAGTATTTAAAACTTTTGGACAGCAGTTACTACATTTGATAGTATGCAAGCATAGGAAGTAGATGGTATATAAGAAAAAAAAGCCTAGCAGCGGGAAGAACATCAAAATGAACCCCAAGCTCTTTGAACAAGCTCAGACTTTAATATTGCACTTTCATGAATTTCTTCGTAGAGGGGAAAAAAAAAGCTTAGTGTTTTTCTTCCTGTGAGGAAAGCTTACCTGTAGTGAAATAATGGATGTTCTTTTTAAGAAGTCTGTTAGATGAAAAGTGCAAGTGTGTGTGTTTTCTTTGTTGAAAGTGTGTGTTTGTTTTTTGCCTTAAGGTATGAAGGCAAATATGGAGCTGGGTCTGTGTTTCCTCCAATGGTTCAGATCTGTGTATGGTTTAATCGTCCTCTAGAAAAAACACGATTTGTGACCAAATGTAAAGGTACAAATGAACTTTGACTGACTTGATTTAAATCCAGGTGTAAAAGGCTGAGGAACAGAAGGGAAGGAAGACACTGACGTAGCACAGCTCTTTAATTACTGTTGAAGTAAACGTTTAATTGAAAATTCAGCTTTCCTTCCTTAACGTACAGTAAATGACCTTTAGAATCTGCTCTGGAAAGCTGACCTATGATTGCGGTCAGATTAAAATCTAATTTCATTTATAATTTCTAGAAGCTGAGACAGTTATCCTCATATGCGTGCTTTTTGTTTAATTTCATTTAGTAGTGTTGAAACACAACACTTTGTAACTGAGCATCAGCTTTTACTATGTATGCCAAACAATTCCTTCTAGTTACTAGAAAATAGGTTCAACTGCGTGTCAGGCTGTTAGAGTAGATATATAATCATGCCTTTCCTTCTTTCCATAGCAAAACAATGTTAAGGAGCACCACTTTACTTTCCACACACAGTGTAAGCGTTCAGTATGCCAAACACATGTGATTTCCCACCTAACCCCTAGAGAAGAAATGAGAGCGTATAGAAATGTTTTGTAGTGGGAGCTACGGGGGACACTGCAGCTTTTCCCTCCCCCCCAAAGCACTAGGATGTGGATTAGAGACCTGTAGCGTAGGTCTGATGAGAAGCTACACCAAGGAGAAGAAAAATAAGTGAGATAATGTTGTCTGTCTTCCATTTCAAACAGCAATTAAGTCATTGCTCAAGCCAAGTCCTTTTTCGGGAAACATTTATCACATCATGGGCAAAGTTAAGTTTTCAGGTAAGAGGAAAATGCTTCTGCAGTTCCCTGTGCTTGTATTGTGTGTGGTTTTTGAAAACTTAATTTTTCTGTACTGTAGTCTGTCTACACCGTTGTGTTGGTGTTAAATTAGATTAGCAATTATCAAGACATTCTTTTCTTCTGTCTTCTCCTTGTTAGATTCTGATAAAATGATTGAAGTCTGTCACAACACATCATCTAACTCGCTAAGCCTTGTGCCTGTTCAGGAGGGGCCAACTCCTCCTGATGCAAGAAACGATAGCAGAGATTGCAGCAGTCAACAGGAGTGCTTCCTTGTGTTCATTGGCTGCTCTCTTAAGGAAGAGGATATAAAAGATTGGCTCAGAGAAACCGCAAAACAGGTTCGTGGACGTGTTTGCTTCTATTTAGCGTGATCTGTTTGGCATTTCCTAACAACAAGAGGAGAAATAGGAGTAACCTGATGAAACGGTTTTTGTTAATCTCCTTTCTCTTCTACCAAGGTATTAGCGTTCCAGAGTGTAAATGTATTTCAAACAGAGGACTAACAGCTTGCAAATGTGTATTGTTTTAATACTTGCTACGGCATATTCATGGATTGATCCGCTTTGGATTGAGCACTTGGGGCAAATGGAATATGTCCAGAATAAACACAAGATGATTAAGCTGAGGCATGATTGCCCGAAGCTAAAATGTAGTATGAAATAAATCTTCTTGAAGTACCTGAACGCTGTAATGCTGAAAACTTGTTTTGATTCCCTAAATTAAACCTCCTTGAGAGTAACCAACTGAAATGGAGGGTATAGCTTTTTCATTTGTTCATGCTTAATTTGTTAAGTGTACAGCTGCGTAAGACTTCATGTATTCCTGCATGGTTAGCATGCGTATTCAGCAGAGGTAAGGAACAGAGTAGGCCCACAAGAAGTCTAGAAGGCACGTCCTGCAGCTGTTGTGTCTTGCTAACTTAACGCAAAGACTGGCACAGCCTGACCAGGAGTGTGGGACGAGCTGGTTTTCTTGCACACATCCAAATAATACCAGCAGTTTTGCCAGGCTCCTGGGGTTGTGATTCAGAAATATACTTGGACGGGAACTGTTGAACCATACAGACTGTATTTTAGCACTGTAATTGGATTCTGAGCCTCTAGTTCCAACTCTGCCCTTTTATGATGCCCATTTTGAAATATTAGTTAATTAAAGTTATTTATAATTACTTTTTTTATGGCTTAGGATTTGCATAGAGTCTCTAGAAATTTGTGCAGGAAGGGAAACAATTTCCCTGCAGATGATTGTTGAAGCTCTTTGTAAGAATCTTCAAGTTCTCACCTCTGTGTTAAGTTGTACAAGTTGTGTTACTGCAAAGAAGTATACATTTGCCATGATGACACCACTTGCTGTGTATATATCATATGGGTAATATATGGAGCCAATGCTTTTTGCGTGTAAGAAAGCCCTATGTGGAATGCTATTTTAATTTTATGAAAACTTGCAGCTTGAAAGCAAAGGCATATCTCAGATGTGAAGTGTTTCTTCTTTGACCAGGTCATGACTACAAGTAGTCTTCCTAAAGTCTCTCTAGTGTTTGAGAGTTTCATACTTCGTGAAAGAAATGAAGTATAAAACCTTTCAGACTAAAAACTAGATTGTTTTTTCTCTTCGTGTGCCAATTTTTTTTGCACTCGAGTTGTATTTAAATTGCATTGTTTAAAAATACTTCTAGAATTTGTCATCTCTAGTGGTGCCTTATGTAAGATCACTTAGTTTGTACTTACGTTTTCAGAACATATTTGTGAGTGCCTTAGTATAATACAATAAGTCTGTCTAGAAGTTAATGTTTAAAATATATGCTTCTAAAAGTTTTACTTCTTTGCTGGGCTTGAGCATGGTAGCATGTGACCATAATTTCACTGCCTTTTTTTTCCACATTTCCAAGGAAGAACTTTTCTGTGTTTATTTTTTAATGTAACTAGACTGTAATGTCACATCATCACTCAGTCGGTATATAACTGGAGTCTAATTCTTTTACAGAAACCTCAGAGGAAAGCCCTGAAGACCAGGGGAATGCTAACCCTTCAGGAAATAAAAAACATTCACGTAAGTAGAAACAATTAATAGCAAGTCCTTTTGGCTAATTTTCTTAAATATCCATTTGTATGATAGAGCACCTCCCGTATCTGCCATGACAAGTGTGCTGAGCACTAAATTATAACACTTACTGTCTCTTCATGTACTGAAAACACAGCCAAGGCTGTCCAGGAGGAATTTACGACATAAATCTTGGTATTGTGTAGGCATTTATCTCAGGACGTTGAGTGAGCCTTGAAAAGCTGGGGAAGCGTAGGATGTTGACCATGCATACTCTTTTGGTTGGTTTAATGGTCGGATTTCCCCATCTTTTCACCTTGCTCTGTACTGTGCAGGTTGTCAAATACAAACTAGGATCCCAATTGCTTAATCCTACCCCAATCAACTGACTCTGGGTTGTAAAAGTCGGGGTACTAAGTTTGTCGTGGCTATGAGTGTTGCTGTACGTAACTCCCTTAGTCTATATAGCTCTTTGTCTTATGTAGATTGGTCATACTGTGTTTTTTTGGAGTGCTCCTTTTACATGCCATAGCTTCCTGGCTGCTAAAGAAGGTGTTTTTTCCCCCCTTTAGTTTTATTTTTATTTTTTTTAAACATATTTAAGCTTGTTAGGACTGCATCTAAGCAATTTTGTATTGTAAATGCTTTAAGCGTGGTATATATTCTCTCTTAATTTAGGTAAAACGCCATTTGGATCCGCTTCCAGCTGGTTATTTTTACAATGGGACTCAATTTGTGAATTTTTTTGGTGACAAAATGGATTACCATCCATGTATCCTTTGAAATGCATTTTTGGTGAAGGATTGGGTAGGCTACAGGCTATGCAGATCTGAAACGTATACCGTCAAAGCAGATGATACACTGAAGAGACAGTTTGATTGTCAGCTAGTAATATGAAGTGAAAACTTCTGTTACTTGAATCTCTGCGTGGTTACTTACCATTTAAAGCTTACTATTAAAACAATTTTTCAGAGGTATGATCTAAGACGTGGTGTAGAACCAACAAAACAACCCGAAAATTGCTGTACGTGATCTCATGCGAAGAACGATTTACGGACCACAGCTTGTCAAAGAAATATTTTTCAAACCCAATAGTTATATAATGTTGCCTAATTCTTGGTTATGACTGATAAAATTCCCAAATGGGTGTAATTTAGTGTGAATGCATGTGCGTGCACACTGAAATAAAAGCAGTCGGGGTTGGCTTATGTTTTGCTACAGGATACTTCTTTCTGTTGTCTATCTTTGTGGTGCAGCTCAAGTTAAATGATTGCTCTTGTTTTGTAACTTAGTATGATAAAAAAAACCTGATTTGATGCAAAGTGGAAATGTGAACAGAGTCCAGAAGTAGTGGAGGTGCAGTTTTTGTAACTGCTTTTTAAACTTAAGTAGAACCTTATTTTAAAACTCCTTCAGCTGAGCAAGCAGAATGATTTACTTATCTAACTGTGCTACCTATTTGTTCATAAATGCTCTGTCCTTACTGGTCTTGTTTAGTATCAATTACAAAAGTGAGCAATGGCCAACACAGCCCTCTGGTTTTCTTTCCAGAACCGTATTGATTTTATACAAATATATGTGTTACTTAAACCTGAATGTGTTTTTGTCTCTGGCACAAACTCCAGAGTGATACTAATGATCCGGTTTACTCCCGTTCTTCTCGTTTCCATACCTTTCTATTGTTTTTGCCTTTGTTTTATCACTGGAATTTTAAATTTGGTTTGATATTCTCAATTTGCTGTTGACTTAACAAAAATTGAAGTGCATTCTGTTCTGGAATAAGAACAGATTTTCACTGCTCTATGGGAGTTCATTTTAAACCAGCAGACTTCTGGCTGCTGGGTGAACTCCTAGTTACGGTACCCTAGCAGAAAATAGGATAACAGTGACCTTCAAGTCTGCTCTTTACTAGACCACCAGAATCCTGGTGTTTGGAAGTAAAAGATGTCTGTGCAGGCGCTTCTGGCTGTTTTGTGCTGGGCAAGTCAATTTTTTCAGACTTGCACTTACCAAAATAGCTATAAATATCTGCAAGCCTCCTGTAGCTTTATTGTTCTTATATTCTTCCTTATGAGAAGCTCTTTTATTCCCCAGTCATAAAAAGTAGCTGTGGCTAGGTCCGACTGGTAATCTCAGAAGGTAATACATTGAATTTCTATGAATTTCTATGAATCTATGAATTTCTGCTTTTAATAAGTGTTCCTGAACCGGCAGATCCTTCAGACCTGTTGTTCTTTTGTAACAAGTGCTATTTGCATAAATGTGTTTTTCCTTAGTTTTCCAAAATCAGTAATGGACCAATTCATGAATGATTACTTGGAAGAAGCCAACCGGGAAATCGAGAAGTACAACAGAGAATTAGAAGAACAAGAGTATCATGATCTCTTTGAGCAGAAGACATAAGCACGTGTATTCTGTGGATTTCTGAGCTACCTACTGTCAGTAACCAAAAATGCTGTTGTCCTTGCTGGTTAACTAGAAAATGAAGTGAAATGTCAGTTTTCAGCACTCCTTTTAAAACTAAGAGATCATTCCTGTAAGGTTGGCATTTTTAATATGGTAACTGCTTAGTTGTTTGTATTGTCAGGTTTGCTTCCACTTCACCTTAATTCCAGACTGTAAAAAGTGTCACCTGGAATCTCTGGCTAGCAGTGGAAATTCCTTTAAAAGAAGAAAAGCTGGAAAGATGTATTTCCTAGCAGGTCAAAATGCAAGCATGGATTTGGTCCATTGTGCAGATGGTCCAACAACTTTAATCTCTTGATGTCCCCTGAAGCTTGTTGCACAGAAGCATAAATGAGCGGTGGTATACTTCGGTTTGTGGGACTGGGGGATGTTCCTAAAGCGAGAAATGGGGGAACGTTCCAAAAGCTCTGAAGAGAACCTAACGCTACTGCTGTTAGGGTGTTCCCAAAGCGAGAAATGGGGGAACACATCCAGAACTCTGAAGAGTACCTGATCCTGCTGCTGTAAGGGTGTTCCTAAAGCGAGAAATGGGGGAATACATAAACCTCTGCTCTTTTTCTGAGGGGACAGCATGTCTCAAACCTCTGCACAGTTTGAATCAGCGGTCAAAGTTTCGACTTTTTAAAGAGAAGAAGTTTATACATTTCAGGGTAAATGAGATAGGTGGAGATTTCTCTCTTCCCAGTGGTGTTGTAGCAATTCAGGTCATATTTTCTAGAATCTGTACCTTGTGATTCTTTAAAGGATTCTCTCTGAAGGATTCTTACTTCAATCTAAGCAGAGCAAGAAAAGGGGGGAGAGTATGAAAAGCCAGGATTCATTAGCTAAAAATTGCTCTTCGTGAAAAAGACTCACTTCCAAAGGTAAAAAATATCAAAAGATGTACTTGAAATAGGAAAGAGGATGTTTGGGAAAGCTTCAGAAAAATTTGCACGCAGTAACATCTCACTAAACTGATACACCAGGTTTTAAGTACTTGCACCGAAACCTTTACGGTTACTAAATGATACTGTAATAGGAATTTGGGCAACTTGTCCTGTAACTTAATTTAGCGCAATTTTAAGCGAGACTTCATAGATCACTGACCAAAGGATTACGTGGTAGCCCAGCAGCTACTTAAACATAATTATTGAAGGCTTGTTGAATAAGCAGATTATTGTAGCGTGCTATGTGTTCAGAATTTAGTCAGGTGCAAAAAGTCCAAGAGGGATTTTGGTTTTCATATTCCTTTGCTTTAGGAATAGTTCAGTCTTTTAATACAACTGCTGCCTTCCTTCTTGGTCAGGTGTATACGAAGCAGTAAGAAATGGAACGATTTCTTACAGTACACTTGAAGTACATAACGTGTTCGCTCCGTCTCTTTTTGCGAGAGGAAAATGAGATTTCAATCCTGCCGTGAAACCCAAGGCTACGTACAGTTTTACGCCTTATTTAAGAAAGATATTTTTTACCTTTGGAATCTGAAATGGCCGAAACTTCAATAAGCCTCTCAAAAACTGAAACGCCTTGTAGGTAGAGTTTCAGTTCGTGTTGCTACTAGCTGGCTCGGTGCCTGTGCTGCGATGGTGACGCAGCACAGATGTGGAATTCCAGGTGCTGCAGACTGGGATATAGGTGTTGATGAGGTTTCGTTAATAGCTTTCCTACTAGATTTAAAAAGCTGTCTGAACTTTAATTTTTTTTTTTTTTTGCACACCACGAGACTTTATAAACTACTTGTATCCTGTTAAATTTAATTAAAAGCCAGCGATTAGTTTGTGTCTCTAGGCTTTCCGGGGTAACCCTTATTACAGGTATAGAGCATCATGATAAGGCTCGTGAGTTTATCTATGCATGGCTATACTTTAGTCTTAATATACTGTAGTGCCTGGTAGAGAAATGTAGCTAGCAGTGGATGTGGGGGGCAAGCAGGTGTTTACAAGCTAAGTACAGTTGGCTGCACGAACCTATATATTGATATCAGACCAGGATTATCGGAGTGCAGAATTCTGGAGGTAACGCTGCAATAGAAGGGGCATTAGGAAATTCTCACCAAGTTACAGTTCTTGGCCAATAAACTTAGCGTAAACCCCGTGCTCCTTCCCAGTACAAGTTGTTATCTAATCTGCAAAGCCATATTTCTAGGATAGCGGTCTGACGACGTGATGTCAGGAGAAACACCATTTTGCAGAGCCGACGGGCACTCCCTCGATGCTTTGTCTCAGCTTGCAAGTCAGTCGGTGTAGTTAAGTGCAATTGATTGAACGATAGGTGAAGATACTGTAGCTTATTTTGCTCTGCTGAACTCTTTTTAAGAACTCCAATTTGCGCAGCTCTTGAAAATAGCTGTTGATGGGGCTAATTCAGCCGGGGCTGGCGTAGCAGCTCGCAATCCCAAACGCAGGGCCTCGTGAACAAAAAGGAAATAAGCGCATCAAATTGGCGTGCTACTGTGCAAATTGAGGTGTTCTCTTAAAAACTGCATCAGAAGAGCTCCGAACAAAGGCCTAGTATACTTATATACTGTACTGCATGCTATATGGTAATAGCTGTGTATTTTGAAGACCTTTCACCATACTGGTACTATTTCAATTAATCTATTTTGGTATTGAAATCGTTTGATTACCTCAATTTTTTTTTATTAGTTTTTAACTGTGACTTTAAAACTGAAAAATTGCTGAAATAGTGAAACTGTGACGATGGTATCCTTTAAGCATAGTAGTGCCTTGCAGACGATGCCATTTACGCACGAGGCATAAATGGCCATCGCGGGTTGTATTGCTTGCACCCTCTTTTTTTAAAGGAAAACAAAACGGTTTTGGTGAAAGGACTTGAAATTAACCTAGCGAAGAATATTAGCACAAATGGTTAAACTGTTAAAAGAAAACTCTTTGAGGACTAAAACGTATAAATGCCTGATGCTGCTGATAGTTCGATAGCAGTTGCTGATTCTTTTGGAGTTACTTCTAACAGTCAGCAGCACTTTTTGTTTTCTTTAGCAGAGCGTAACTTTTGTACTCTGGTCAGAGAGATTTATACTGTGTCAAACCCCATCTGTAGGGTGAGCTGCTTTCCTCGCTGTTTTGGAGTCGAGGTAAGGATCGAGTTAAAGATCTAGTTTTTGAAAATTTTTTAGCTACTGTAATAATACCAATAAGAAAAGCACCATTTCTAAACCACAAATGTTTGGATACAGAAAAAGTGCCATTACGCTGTTCCATTATGTTTGACTGTATTTTGACAATTGGTAACAGTAACTTTGTGTCCAGGCATTTCTGAAATTGGGAAGAAATGCTGAGAGTCCTCAAGGGGTTTACGTGCTTTGCTGACCCTCATGTTAGCAGGTTGTGGTGGTTTGTTTTTTTCTTTCCCCCTCATGAAGAATGAGTGTGATCAGAAGTTACTGAAGTTATAGGGAGAAAAATGTGATAAACTTAAGAGAGGAACACTTGCAACTTGGACTGCGCTGCAATCTCGGAGTATTTTATGGTAAGCTGTGCAATTTGGTCTCAGTCCGATTTTACACTTTGCAATTAATGACTGATTGCAGGGAGCATTTAAGTTGCATGTAGAAGTTCTCTAATAAGTTTTTTTATTATTATTATTTTTTAATTGAAACTTTTCTGAATTTGCACAGATTTAAGCTCGGGAATACTTTGGTATTCTTAAAAGGGAAAAAAACGTAACTAGTATAGTGAATTGTGAACTGTGAGTTGTTAGAACTGCATCCTTGATCTAATTTTAGATTGTTTAAAAATGTACCTCAGAAACCTAGTGAGAAATTGCTTCATTTTTACACAAGTTAGATACTAATGTAACACTTCTCACTTTACAATGTGCCAAAATTCACTTTTATACTAGTTCTCAATGCTTTAATATTTGCAATTTTAAGTTAAAAACTTGTATTTACAAACACTACTGTAACTTCAGTTAAACTGAATTGTGTGATTGAAGCTTTTTGCCTATTGTATTTATTACACAACTTGATTCAATAAATATAAAATTACCTTTCCATTTATTTTTGTATTGTTTTACATGTTTATACCTGCAGTTTGTGTGACTTTTACACTTGTAACTCAGATGTGATGGAAAGAACCAATAAACAGTCTCCATCTGCTGTCTGTCTTTGACTTCTTTAATAAGCTCGTTAAGCTTGAATTTTTAATCATTGAAGTTTCCTTTCAAAGTACATTAGTTTTCTGAGCTCGCAAAGTGAAGGATAATACAGAAGATCAGAAAGGTGACTGGTTCATAGTTAAACTAAAATCTGAAGATTTGAGGAAATTGTATTTTTTTTCCAAGCTGTTATTTTATCTTAGATGCTCTTACATGGAATTTTAATGGGGCAAAATTTAAAACCAGTTGTAGGATGAAGGATGTTAATGGGCTTCATTCCTGTCATCTCAGCCCTTCAGCAACCATACTTCACCGTAAGTAGATAGTTGCGTATACATGAATGCAAGAGCTGAATCCTGCTCCCTCTACTCATAAATAAGGAAGCTGATTAAAGATCAGCTGCTGTTGATCTAAAAATCAAGCTGCCTTTGAGAGGGCAATCACACCTTACCCTCCTTTTTCTGCTTCAGTCTCTGAGTGGGAGGTTGTGCGCAGGTCAGGTCACTTTGCTGATTAAACTGAATCTGTAGTGATTTGTCACAGATTGTCAATGCTTTCTTGTTTTTATTTCTTAGGATATTTTGTGTTATTTTTTTCATGATCCTAAAAAAAAATTATGTTAAATTCAGCCTGTTTTCTTTACTGCAGGCATGCACACAAGAAATGGCAGCTCCTGCTGCATGGTCCTTTGACTAAAATCCAGCACTTTTCCCTTGCTTTGCAGCTGGTTTTGGGAAGCATGAACTCTTCTGCTTGCAAATGCACTTGGACTGCATCCACTGCTTTTGAACGGCCGAGTCCATTCCTTTGGCTTGTGGTGCACGCTGTCAACACAGCAGTGAACAATTTCCCCATCATATATTGATGGTCTGAGAGAGGCAGCGGTTAACAATTCCGTATCAGGCTGCGGACCCCACAAGATCATTCCCATGTCAGTTTTAGAGTGTCTGGGCCCTGTTCTTAACTAGTGTGGGCATAAGCTTTTATCGCAAGCCTTGGGGCTATGTCTTAATGCTGGCCAAGCAACTAGGAGAGTTTCCACCACGTCTTACAGTGCTGTTGTTCTGAAGACATTCCTCAAATGCGATGCAGTTGCTGAAGGTCAATGCTTCCTTTATTGCTTTTCTCAAGTACCTTAACAGCCCTTTCTCTTGAGCATAAAATGGAACTCTGGGCCAACTGATGAGCTGTTTGTTGATTGGGAATTGCTGGAGATGACTATCTCAATACCAAAGTATTTGGCTTTTTTCTCTAGAGAAAGCACGTCCCTTACTAGATCCATTGAAACCGCTGGTGGTGGAGACCGCTGGCTTAACTGTGGTCCCATCCATGAACATACAGAAATAGAAACATTTGAACAGCTGTTCAAATAGAGGAAAATCTTTTTTCTCTATCCCAAGAACCCTTAGCTTAAAACTTTCAGAAAATGGTGGTGACAACTGCTGGGCTCTAAGTCACGCACTGGGCCATGGTGCTTTCCTGGGGAGAGAGACTGGGATTTGTCTGCTCCTCTTGCCATCAGTCTCCTGAACACTTACCAACACAGCTCTGCAACCCACAGAGATTTAGGGTGACAGTGCAAGTATCAAGTTATATCACCAAATCTTATAAGAAAACGGTGTTTGGGGAAATTTCCTGGTAATTTAACTTTGGAATCGAGGTAATCTACCTTGGGAATCATCCTTTCTGTTTTTGTGTCACGGGATCAGAGGAGATTTCCTGACATCAGTGCCTTAGCAAAAATAAAGTGCAATAACAGCTTTGAGAAGGGGAGCATGCAAGGCACGATTGTTTTATCTGCTCCAGTTTTTGAAAGCCTTCGCCATCCTCGGGGGAAATTGGCTGTGGTGACTTAATGCAGGACCTCACCCCTTGCAGTTTCCACTCGCTGCCCAGCCCCTACGTTTACTCTCGTGTTAGGACCTAATCTTCAGCGCTCTTCTTCAGGCTGAGATGGTTGAAATGCCTATTTATTTACAGCCAAAACTTTAGAGGGAGAATATGCAACACATAAACTGTCCTTTTATAAGCCTGTAACTTCTGCTGTCTCCTTTTTGTAGGAATGAAATACGGAGGTCAAAGCCTGTTCCTTCTCTGACCTAACTCCTGTAAGGGGCCATGCAGGTGCATCCTTTTTTGCTTACGTTAAGTGACTTTCTCTTCTCCCTTGCTTCATTCTCTATTTACTCTGAAGCAGAATCAAACTTGCTGTCTAAGGTACTCTTCTAGCACTGCCATTTAGCTTCAAGGATGGGGTTCAAATCCCTGTTCCAGTTGCCCTAACCTTAAGGGCTGTCTTCTTTCCTGCCCTCCCTGTGAAAGGAGGATCTCTGAGCACCGATGTGCATCTCCCTGATCCAACCTCTGCCCCTTCCTTTTCCTCTTCAGCCATCTCCTTTCAACTCGTGTAATCTGAAGATTAAGCAGCACAAGCTCCATTTTACCTCTAACAGCCATGGATGAAAGAGATACACAGGCGGGTGTCCTGGGAGCTGCCAGATACTGTCTGGCATGGTCCTCACGAGGTTGGCTGCCTTGTCCCCCTTATCACCGACTGTTCCCCATCAACCTTGATGGGTTTTCCGTCAATAATTCCTTTCTGAGGCAAAGGAAAGCTGGAAGATCTCATTTACCTGGACTTCGGTGATACGTGTGTTTTGTTTTCAAGTCGGGAAGCTCTTAAATTGGAGGCTAGGGGAGGTTGGTGGAAGAGTTGCAAAGTCAGGCAGCAACAGGCTGGATGGCAGCGGTCAGCGGTGCAAGGAGAACGGGGCTGAGGGAAGTTTGCTTGGAAGAGCACATGGAGAACAAGTGCCATGAATCCTTTATGAATGTTCCTAATCATGACACTTCATACAGTAAATTTACTGAGGGAGTAGGAGAGTTATATAGAGAGGAGGGTCAAGAAATGCTGGAAAACAAAGTGGAAAACCTGAAGCTGAAAACCAAGGTATGGATAGAGGGACTTGAGCTCCTGTCAGATGAGCAAGAAAAGCTGAAGGTGAGGCTGGTGCAAAACACCTCTGACAAATACTTGTAGCTCACTGGGATAGCCTGGGCTCTTCTGGTTACTTGTGCTCTGAAAAGAAAAACTCCAGAAATGTTTGAGACTGATCTGGGTGGGTGAAGCAGGAACACCGCGTTCCTTTCCTAGTAGGCGTAGGTGAAGAGCAAAACCCTCAGCTAATGTAAAGCTTGAAATGCTTTCCAAGGGTATAGTTAATGGGGTGCCTGCTATATGAATTTAATTTCCTAAAAGGGATGAGCTGGGTTTCCTTAGCTAACTCCAATAATATCCCTCGAGTCATGCTTTTTACTGCTGCTCTTGGCTCCCTCTCACATTTTGGTGAGTCTGGTAGCATCTGCAGAGGTTTCCAGTTCTGCGTGGCTTTTTATGAGCTCGTCCACCTTCCAAGGTGTCTGGATTTGGAATTTCATAGCCTACGTGTCTGCAGACAAATAGGGCCTTGTTAGCTTCACAAATTGCCAGCCTAATTAAAGTAATGAATTCACAACAGGAATTGCATGAAAATGGGGCGTTTGCTAATTGAATAGCCCTGGGTTCGGCTCCTATTGTACACTTTCAACAAGGTGCTTGTGGGATCCCTCCTATTGAATTTGCTTAAAATAAACCTTCATGCTAGTTTGATGTCTTGGTAGGAAAGAAAACACCCAGTGGGCAAGGCCTGGAGGATTTCAATAGCTTTATTGCTCCAGGACAGACAAAAAAAAAAAAAAAAAAAAGAAAAAAAAAGGGGGGCATGGAAAGTAAAATCTGAGTGACCCATTCACGGCTAGGAAATCATTAGGCACACAATGTATTGTATAGATCACTGTAAAACCGCCCGACACGAGTAAAACAGGAAATTTATAATAGTTAAAATTGAGCCGTCAGTTAACCCCACCAAAAATCTTCCATTTTTCTGTGTTATCAAAGTTAGTTCAATATTTGCTTTATATACATCCTGTTCCGGACTTTGATTCCTCTATATAGCACACCTTCCTGCCTTCTAATATCTGATTTATTACATAACCGTTTTTCTTCTGAAGCTTTTGCTTCGCCTGCTTTAACTCTTTATCTTGTCAGCCCGAGAGCTGCTGCTGTCCTCGCCCCTCTCCGCTTGCTTTGTGAAGCCCTAGGGAAGGAATAATTGAGGAGCTGGCAAAGAGGAGTGGCTGGAGGGGATGAGGTAAGGCTGGGCAGCAGGATCTCCTGGAGAGGGAGACAGAATAGTTGGGGTGACTTAGGGCTAATTTAAGGGGGCAACGAATCAGGAATTGGGTGGGTTTGTCCTGAAGCCAAGGGACAGCAAACGTGCAGGGTGTGCTCAGCGTTGTGCTGCCAATGATCGGCGCTTCATACCGTAATAACAGGAGAGAAAGCAGGTCCGTCAGCCTCCTCATTCCTAAAACCTGACATAGGGTACCAAGGCTTTGCACCCCCTCCTTACCCTAGCGCTGGGTTTGGCACCGCTGCCCTCCCCAAACTCTGAGGCTATTTGCAGGCTTCGCCACGCCGCGGGGAAACGGGGAGGAAGCGCTTTGCTCGAGGTCAGAGGGGATGTCACCAGCAGACGGGGAAGGTCCCAGAGGCAGGTTTGATGCCGAAAACTATTGAAAGATGTGTTTCCTGTGCAACAATAGAGAATTTTGTCGTATTTCCCCATGGAACCTCTCGAGATAAGGGCTGAAGTTCATCCTGTACCAGCAGACACATCCCTTCTCCCTTTGTTGGCACGAAGAAGAACACAAAGAGAATTTACAAATTGCGGTGCCTCCCCTATGCCTCACACCGTCAGAGGTGACCTGCCCCTACTCAGCCTATTCTGTTCCAAATGTACCACCAGGATGACGTGCATCTGCCTACCGTGCATCCCCACGTGCACCAGTGATTACCGATGCTATTTGATGTTGCCCTGGTGGGAACAGAAGATTTCTGCTCTGTGTTTTTGGAAGAAAATGAAGAATGCTGTTGCTGGAAGAGGATGGTCCTGAGTAAGCCAGAAAGAGGAGTCAGCAGCCCTCCTGCCAGCAAGGAAGCATCTTCAAATCCTCCTGTGCTTCACCACTGCTGATCGAGCCTGGGGCAGTGGTACGAGGGTGGTTGGTTCCAGCTTTCTACTGTTTATTGATGTGTCCCCAGTGCTGGGCATGGCTCATCTCCATTTTCTCTGCAGAAACAGGTAGGCTGTGTGAGCCTCGAGCCCTTCCTTCAGCCCCAGCTCAAGTTGGCCTGGAGCTCCCTGCGGTCAATGCAGATTTGCATCTTCAGGAGTTGAGGTTAAATAACTCCTTTAATTATGCCATTTTTTTCCCTAAAAAAAAATAAATCTGCCAAAAGAATGTGTTGTCCCCCTGCTCAAAGATTTGCCCCTGGCAGCAGGATGTGGTGATGACAGAGCAGGGCTGATAAGAGAAATATCTTCTCAAAGTAATAACGTATAGCATTCTTCTCTCTGGCTGCAAGAGTAAAGAAATCATTTTAGAGGAAAAATTCCCTAAAATAGGCAAGGGGAGCAGGGAAGGGAAAACTGTGCTTGCTTTGTCTGTGCTGCAGACTGAAAGCACTGCTGCAAAGCAATTAAAACAAAAATGTTTTAGGTTTGGCTTGGTCTTGAAAGGGTGTCCCTTCCAATAGCTGCCGTCTGTTTGGTTAAGTTTGGTGGGTGCAAACCCTAATAATGAGCTTCCATGGGAATGTGATGGCTCACAGAAAGGTCGAAGCAAAGGAACAAGACAACACCAGTCTGGGGATGGGATGCTGTGGGGAATGAGGGAGAACAAGGTGGGCACTGAAAGAAGCGTGGTGTTCTCTGTCCCATCACCCTGTGTGTTGTCTGTCGTCACCTTCCTGCTAAAATACTTGCAGGCAGCGTGGGCATTGCTTTGGCTCTTGAGTCCCTTCAGGTTCTCCTCCCAAGCAAAGTGATCATTAAATTGTTTAAAGCAGTGTAGAGGGAGAGAAGGAATGCAGAGGAGGAGGAAAAAGTGTCTTATTCATCCCCACTGCCCCAACAGGAGGTCTCTGCTGCCCTGTGCATCCTTCATCCTGTTCCCTGGGGCATCCAGCCACAGAGATTTCTGCCTGTTTGTTGAGTTTTGCTGGGCCTTTTTGAAACCCAGTCTGATGATTACTAATGTCTCTTATCAATGTCTATAAATCCCCGCAGGGAGGTGCGGAGAGGCCGGAGCCAGGCTCTGCTCAGCGGTGCCCAGGGCCAGGCCCAGAGGCCGCGGGCCCAGCCCGGAGCCCCGGCAGCTCCCCCTGCCCCTCAGGCAGCACTGCTGGGCCGGGCGGGTGCCGGAGCCCTGGCACAGGCTGCCCAGAGCTTGGGGGGCTCCTCCTGGGGGAGCTGCAGCAGCCGCCGGGACGTGGGGCTGGGCACCCTGCTCAGGTCCTGACTGCCTCTCAGTCCCCACCATACACAGCAGCAATTCCTATCCACTAATAACAATCCCACCGTGGTCCTGCTTGGAAACTACCCATAGCAGCCCTGGAACAACGTCACCCATGCAGGCCGGGGGAGGGTGGTGTGATCTGTCTGAGCCCTGGTGATGGGGCTCTATGTCAGGTTTTGATGTCCTTGCTGGGGACCTTGAGGAGCACCGTGGACCCGCTTCCCTTCAGCATGAACAAGCAAGCTATTGCTTGATTCACTAACGAAGTGGGAATGTGCTCCAGATGTGAGAATGTGGTTGGTAGAGATCTGGCAAAAGGTGAGAGCAGCATCCCTGGAACGAGGAGGGGCAGGAGTCATTGGAGTGTTGTGGGACATGGAGGACCAGTGTTTGAAGGGACTCACCTGGATGTGACGGCCCACACAACTGCATCTACCCCTCCTTGCAAAGATGTTAGTGTGAGGCCAAGTCCAGATCAATGTACCCAGGCTGATGTGGAAGGCAAGGAAAGTATACTTTCATTCCTCTTGCAGGAATTAGGGCCCAAAGCAGCAAATCCAATGAGGCTGCTTTGCTGGTATTGAGGAAGAAAGGTGATTGGACTCACTGCCAGCAGCACTGCGGTGTGTGGCATCAGTCTGGTGGGAGCATCCCTTGATGGTGCCTTGTTGGGATGGATGGGATCTCCTGAAGCAGTACTGAAAGGCAGAGCTCATCTCCAACAGGAGGGAGGGACACCAAAAATGTGGCACGGCCAGGTGTCTGATATCTAGGAAGGGTTTAGGGCACTTTAGGGCATTTTACATGGTTAGAGTTATGGGTTTTCTTTATTCCCTCTTTAACAAGAGTCAAACTGCAACTTTCCTTCCTTACAGGTCTAGATGGAAGCCCACTACCCAACACCATGGGACACAGTAGCAGAGGAGGGCCACATCAGTGTCGTCCAGACTATGTTAAACTCTGTCCTGAATTTGCCAGTCCCTCTGGGACACACGGAGGAGTTCACATCTCAGAGAGCTTCTGATTCAGCTGGCTTGCAGACAGCGCTGAGTTCACCCATCTGCCGCTTTCTTGGCAGCCGGTGAGGAGAGGAAAATAACGATCGTTTTCAATCAAAGTTTAATGTGTGCAAAAAGCAGCCCGGAGGATTCCTTTGGCAAAGCCTGCCGCGGGGAAAGACAGCCACCAGAGTGGGCCAGAAAGGCATTCTCCCCCTGCCCTGGGTCAGCCTCTTTGCTGTGAGCCAACATTTATGATTATCTGCAGCAAGTCTGCCGTGGCCGAGTTCTCCTTTCTCAGCACAGGGGAGCTCTCATCCCTTTCTGCCTTCAGTAGTCCTGCCCAAGCTCCCATCTGATTTAAGCACACTTTGTGCACTGCTGCACACAGCCTGCAAAGGGCTGCCCCAGCTTGGGTCACGAACCCGCTGGTTGTGGGGTGCACAATCTTCTGCTGGCCCAGCAGCTCCCCCATTCCTTTCCAGGCCAGCAATCTACACTTCTATCCTTCTTACAGCATGCTGAGCACCAAATCTATATTTTCTTTGTGATCTGGATATTTGAGAGGTTTTATATTTATTAACTTCCCTGTTTTTCTGTTCTAGACATGCAGTTCTCTGTGAGATGCTGTCTCTACCCACATTCTCCATCTAATCCTCCCCAAAGTCCCTGTCCACAAAGGATGTGGTTTCTGGAAGTTTCCCTGCTTGTAGGTGAAAGGGATGCTCGTTAACCTGAAGGATGCTTTTAGCTTCCTATGGGGAAGGCATTCTTACTGCATTGCCTTGAGGCAGACCTTGAAGAATTAACTAGTACCCATGAAAGATTTTAGCCTGCAGAAAGCTGGTTTCAACCCATCAATCAGAGATTAATATTTTACCTTAACTGAACTTATTATCATTAAGTCTCTGTAAGTTGGAGTCTTTCAGTTCGTTACATATCATATGCAACCAGATTTCCTGTTTCATTTCTAATGGAAGACGAGGGACCTGTTTGGAAAGAAAAGCCACTGAGGTTGTGGGAAATGATGGCCAGCGGTTCGGTGTACAGCCTGCTGCTGACCTGTTGCCACCTTCACCTCACCACCAGCTTCTGCTGCTGTAGCGTGCCTGGTGTGCCCGGCTCGCCTGGTGGCACCAGGGCTGCTGGAGGTTGCCCTGAGCTCCTCCCTGGCCAGCCTGTCCCAGTGCCCGACCATCTCTGGGTGCAGAACTTTTCCCTGACACCCAGCCTGACCCTCCCCTGTCCCAGCTCCATGCCGTTCCCTCGGGTCCTGTCGCTGTCCCCAGAGAGCAGAGCTCAGCGCCTGCCCCTCCGCTCCCCTCGTGAGGGAGCTGCAGGCCGCCATGAGGCCTCCCCTCAGCCTGCTCTGCTCTGAACAAACCAAGGCACCTCACACATCTTCCCCTCTAGACCATTCCTTATCTGTGTAGGCCTCCTTTGGACACTCACTAACAGTTTTATGTTCCCTTTTGGTGCCCCAAATTTCACACAGTACTCAAGGTGAGGCTACACCAGAGCAGAGGGGGAAGTAGCTGAACCCCAGTGTTGCTGTGGCTGGTGCATCTTGCAGCGTGTTGGGACACCTCTGGTCCTCTCCCTTGAAGCAGAGACATTCCCAGTGCTAGCTGGGGCTGCCCATGGCACTGCTGAGCTGGCACCGAGGCTCTTCCCTGCGTCTTTGGGGGTGTGATGCTTCCATGAGGGCCTCGTGGGGCTGAACCTCCCAGCTGAGACCTTTCTTGCTCATGGCCACCCCTCCATCTTATGTTTCAAGGCAGTCGAAGAGAAAGCAGTGAGGTTGCCAAGGATAAATCTGCATTCAGGAGCAGAAAGTGAAATCTCCAAGGCAGCTTTCCCCCCTCTGCAGTGCATGTGAAGACTCATCCTTCTTTCTATGGATGTGTTCAGACAGCCATGCCACACAGAGACAGCTTTGATCACTTCTGCTGTGTTAGAAGCACGCTCCTAGCCCGAATGTTGTTGTAGAGCTGCCTCCCATAGGAGGAAAGCAAAATCATAGGGAAAAGATCTTAAGTGAGATTTCCTCTCTGGCTTGGAAGGGAAAGCTCAGCTGAAGGAGATTCCAGCTTGGCTGTATGTCTGCCGTGGTGCACAGGGTGGCTTTACGTCGGTCTGTGAGGATATTTGACAGGCATTTTGGATATCAGTCACCTGTAGCCTTCCACACATGGCCAGGTCTGGAAGCCGGCTCTGAGCACAGCCCCTGCGTGGAGTGGGGGAACCGAGCTGCCTGCCCCTTTTTTCAGGCTGCCATTTATATTCCAGCCATGTGGTGGCTGTCACAGCCAAGATCTCTCATAGCTCTCCCTCCTGGATGATGTCCACCAGCTCAAGAAAGGACTGTGACAGGCTGCAGCTGTTCCCCAAACCCAGCGGGACCACCCTCAGGGCAGGATGAACCCCCCTTGTGGGGTGTCCCTCCAGGAACCCTCACTGACCCCCTGAAGCTGTGGGTGCTTTCACATCAGGGCTGGGTGGGCAGGGATGCCCTCCAGCATTCAGCAAACCTGCAGCACTGCCTGAAAACACACCAGGTTTTCTGAGGACAATACCCCTTTTATGGGATCTCACACTCAAGCTGACCCTATGGAGGATGAAAGGATGGGGACAGCCTTGATTCAGAGTGATAATCCAGGTCAAATCTCTGGAGAAACCCCAAAATGTGTCTGAAGTCACATGAGGCTGCAGTTCCCTGCATGGAGCCCTTCCCCAAATTAGCAGAGCAAAACCAGGCCAGGAGCAGAGGTTACTCTCTGTTCTCTTCCCAAGGGAAGATAAAAAGAAGGTAGGAGAAAGAAAACAAAGGGCAAAAGCACAGCTGTTTCCTCGCTTCTGTTTTTCTTCTTTGACAGCAGCTATTTTGGGGATCTGAGCTATGTTTTGTTCCCATTTTGAGCTACCTGAAATGTTCAATTCAGACTGTCTTCGGACAAGGCTTGGAGGAAAAAAAAAAAGAAAGAAAAAAAGAAAAGAAAAAAGAAAAAAAGAAAAGAAAAAGCAACTGATTAAGCACAAAGAGGGAAATAAAAACTGAACTTATATGTTATACAGGAGCCAGGACTGTGATATTAACGTGACAGCCATCCTGGCAGTCCCATTTTCCAATACCACAGGGGGACCAAGTTTTCCAAGGAAAAAACATTGCAGGGGAAGAGAAATCTAACAACAGCAATACAAAATGTCCTTTCTGCTGTGTTTATCCAGCATAGGTAACTGAAGTGTCTGTGTGCAGATGCTGGATGCTGCCTTGGTAGCTCCCAGCTCTTGGTAAGGGGAAAATAAAATTATACTTGTGTGTCTTTGGAATTTAAGGCTAGAAAGACTCTATCAGGTTATCCAGCCTAATGAGGAGGCTTGCTCACTGCTGGCCCCTTTGTTGCTGCTTGAGATCTTCCAGCCCCTTCCCATGAGGTTCATGGGTTCATGGCTGAGCAAAGCCAAGAGCTGTTACTGAGTTTGTCCTCATGCCAAAGAACAAGGATGCAACGTGCTCTCCTCCAGCCAGCTAGACAGCTTTGCTCTTAATCCATCAATGGCTATGAGAAACCTCTTTAGGATCTCCTTTGTGCAATCTGCAGTTCAGCTCGGGAACTCCTCAGTGTTCTCTTGGGGGTGAAGCCATACCCACCTGTAAATATGTCCAGACAGGTCAGTTTGTAGAAGAGATGTTCTGTCACGAGCCATTAAGCAGAATAATGAAGAGTCAAACTTTGCACAAGGCATGGCAGAGACTTCAGATTGCTGGAATCACAGAATCATCTAGTCCAACTGTCCCCCTACCACCTATACTGCCCACTAAACCACGTCCTTAAGTACCACACCTACTCTTTCCTTAAACACCTCCAAGGATGGTGACTCCACCGCTAGCCTGGGCAACCAGTTTCAATGCCTAATCACTCTTTCTGAGAAGAATTTTTTCCTAATATCCAACCTAAGCCAGAAGAGTAGGACAAGGTGACCTTCACTGTATGGTTGTAGTCTTTCCACCAGCACTGCTTCTGGCTCCTGTCTGATCTTGGTGGACCCTTGGTCTGATCTGAAGGAGCTGTTGCATCAAAAAAACCCTTATGACAAAAATCTAATGAACAGTGTGGCTGTAACAGCCCAGAGAAGTCCTGGGATGAATCAAGAGGAGTTTCCCAGGGCTGGGTCACCGTTTGCAGAGATGTTGTAGCAGGGCCTGGAGGAAGGCTGGGACAACACAGCTTGTCCTGGGAGATGCCTCCACAGGCACTATACGAAGGCTGCCATCCCCTGCAGCACCTCACCCCAAGGTACCTGCTTGTTTTTGTTCCCTGTAGAGGCCACAATGTCTGTCGAGAGGGACCTGTCTTCCTGCGCTCGGGGTTGAGCACAATGGAGCCCTGCTTCATCTGAGGAGCCAATGCACCGCCAAAGGGGGAGGGGGAATATTGCTTTCTTTGGGAACAAAAAAAAACATAGGAGCAAAACCCAAGTAACCTTGGTTACCAGAGTTTTATTTGTGGTAAGCAGAACTGCTGATAGCAGAAGTCCCTTTCTTATGTCTGTACTGAGTACACACTGTACCAAGGCTGGAGAACAGCAGGGCCAGGGCAATGAAGACTTTGGTACAGCAAGTAAAAGTGTTGTAAATGTGATGTCATGATTTTAGCATCACTCCAGTGCTCTTGGCAAGTCTCTGCTAAGGGGTTCAGCTCTTTGGTACAATGGGAAGTTGTTCCTTTTCTCCTTTGTTCTTGTCCAACTCATGCCCCGTGACAATTTGTATTTGCAGCCCTGGAGATGAAACATCTTTGGCTGCAGTCACGAAAATGCTAACAAGGTGTCCATGGTTGGGTAGCTTTGTAAAACGGGTTTGTGGTTTAAATCCTTAATAATGTGGGATTTGGGAGATATGTTTGCCTGGTGCTTAGCCTACCCAGGAGCTAATCTCTCACCCTGTTGTTATAGAAATGCCCTTTGCAGCTTTCCCACCAGCTTTCAGTTCTGGAAGTCCTCTCTCCTGCTGTGTGCAAAAACGCCCGCTCATCACTTCCTCCCTTTCTGAGGGAAGAGGGGCTTCACAACTGGAGTAATTTGTGCGATTTCCTCAGTCTTTAGAAATTTTCCAGATTCATCTTTTCCATTTAGCTCCGTGTTATCAATGTTGTATTGCCAGCCTGGAGAGGACAGTGCCTCTAGCAGGGGGTTGTTTACCTCCAGTCCCTGTTGTATCCCAGTCTGCTGAGACGCAGGACACAGCTGAGCTTTCTCTGCAAAATATTTTTAACCCTTCCTCCCTCCCACTCATCCTCCCAGGCAGGTCTCCGGGGACGTGCTGAACAAGGTTGCTCTCACTTACACGTCTCAGGTAAGACATGAAAGAGTTTAGCTCTGCTTTGAGAAGCATCCTTCTTACATACATTCGTCTTGTCTGTACCCATTTTTTTTTTCTTGCATCTTTGCCATGAAATCCCAGTTGTCAGACCAAAGAGGAAAAGTTTGAAATTACCCTTGAAAGTGGATAATGTTTCATCCTGCTGCGTTTTGAAGACACTTGGGCAATGCAAGTGACCACATTCTCTGACCCGATGGATCAAAATACAACAGTTCCTGTGTTGTTATCATACTCGTCGTGGGACTTCTCTGATCACTTGAAGACATTTAATCTGGTCTGGTCTTTTGAAGTCAGTGAATCCTACCCCAGTACACATATCCTGAAATCCCTGCAGATTGTCCTACCCTAGATACAGAAGCTGCAAGAGCAGCACAGGACAAAAAGGCATCCACGCTGGAGATGAGCCAGGCTGGCTCATGGTGTGCATGAACATGCAGAGCACACATGGTGTATGTGTACAGCCATGACCTGCTCCAAGGGTGGAAGAAGCTTTGTTATATCATCATGCTGACTTGTACCACACCCTCGGCATGATTTTTTGGTGTGGGAAGCTCATGGATGCTAAAAGACAGAGCTGTACTCTGAGGATACAACTCATCCCAACTACAGCATGCACATGGGAAGACTTTAGCTCCTACCCTAGTGTCCTGATGTTCGTTTGCTTCAGTCTGGCAGCTAAGTACACATCCCCATTCATTTCTGGAAAATCCTACACCCTCACTCGCCACCAAACAAACTCACCAAACAAACCCACAGGTTGGAAAGGATGGTCATCTCAGGTTTTAATAGCACCGAAGCGAAGAAGCAGGACAAGGAGCCAAAGCAAACACAGCTTGTATAGACACCTCAGTGATACAGACTCGTTGAATAAACTAAATGAGCATTAACATCATTCACCCTACTGACAATCTAAACATGGATATAGCACAGGGAAAAATGTAAAGCCGAAGAGTTTGGACACTGTGTTTGGTTGACATCACATACAGCTCCATAGAGGAAGGCAAAAGCTCACTCCAGGCTCACGGGATCCCCGAATGGCTGAGGGCAGAAAGATCTCTGTAGGTGATCTGCTGCAAGCCCCGACCACACAGGGACACCACAAGCAGGTTGCCCAGAAATGCTGCTCGGGTTGGTGACTGCTGCCTTACCTTGCTCAGGAAGACTGGTAGTTTTAGTCTGGGGGGGTTCAGGTTCAGCTCTTCCTGCTCTTACCTGCCTTGACTTTGGTTGTAAAGAAGCCTCTCAGCCAAGACAGCTCACAGAGCTGGGTGCAGCCTCCTGGTTTTGGCTGTCCACAGCTCCGTGCATGCCTGGAGGCCTCTGTATGACTTTTTGAACCAAGTTAGCTCAGAACTAGGTGTGTTTTGTAGCTCCAGGTATGTGTTGTAATCTATCTTTACCTAATTTAATCCTGATGGGCAGAGGGAGGGAGAGGAGGAGAGACATACGGGTTTGTTCTTTCGCTTATCATTGTGTTTTCATGAGTGATGCTTGCTCCAGGGCTGTTATTTTTGGAGAGGTGGTGCTCGTGTTTATTGTGAAGGCACTTAGAGCTGGGGGTGCAGGCTTTGAGGTATGTAAATCTAAATAAGAATGACATTTAAAATAGGTTGCATGCTGTACCCAAGCATGCATAGAGAGGAAATATGAGTAGATTGACTTCAGATCCTTGAAGTGAAAAATTCCCTGTGGGAGTATCATTAAAGTTCTCAGCACCTCCAGGTAATTATATGCTGACATAAATTGTTTGGACCCCAAATCAAGGTAACTCTAATCTGGACCTCATTATGATGGATAAAGAGGAGTTAATCACTGGGCTGGAAGCTGGATTTTCCCTTGGGGCTCATGATCATGACCTGCCTGCTTAAATCGGGCAAAGATGGGATGGTTTCGGCTCGCAGTGTTTGTGCACGCACAGATACGTAGAGTGGCTCAACAGGGTTAGAGGGGCACAGCTGAGGAGAGTTAGCAGCAAAGCCGGCTGAAAAGGAAAAAGACGTGGAAAGGAAGATGTCGATGGGAACTGAGAGTCTTGTTTCTTGTCAGTCACTTTTGTTTGCCAAAAAAAAAATAATAATAAAAAAAAATATTTCATGGCCAGTGCTATCCGTGGGCAACGCATCTTGGAGGAGCTCTGTGGAGTTGCCCAGCAGCATCCTCATTGTTCAGGGAGCACGACGTGGTCAGAAGACTACTGCTCATGAAATAGGGGCAAGTCTGGAGGACAACTCCCAAGTGCCAGCGGCTTTCAGGGCTCTGACCTCAGGGCTGGGCTCTGGGTTTTCTGCTCAGCCTCGCAGGGAACAGGAGTTTTTGTTGTGTTTATTCTGAAAGACACAGGGGGGAGCTGAGGCACATTGCACGTCTCCTTCCCTTATCCATCTGAGTGGATGGCCCAATATAGAGTACCAAAATATGGGTCAGAACAGGAGAATCCAGGGATCTGTACATCTTATTATTATTATTATTATTTTTTTAACTTCACAGGCAAGAGTTTAGCCTGTGTCTGCTGCAGGCGCTTCCCTTCGTTCAGAGCAGTCTTTGTGCTTTGTTCTTCAGGGGACTCTTCCAGCACATCAGCGTGGGTCCAGCAAGTTTCCTGTTAATTGCAGACCCTGACACAATAGCTGCATTGCCTGATTTCCAGGCCCCTGAAAAGGTTCAAATCTATTTGAATTTTTGCTACAGAAAGCAAACGGCCCCCTCCCCTGTCTCTTGTGCAGCATCCAAAAAAATAACCCATGGTTCTTCCGTACCCCCATTTCAAGCATCACTCCACGTCAGGCACAGAGAAGTATTTCCACTGTGTATCTTCCAGCCCATATTCCCTATGTTTATCCCAACTGTGGCACCACTTTGTGCACCAGATGATGCAATTGCTGTTCTTGCCTTTTACTTCAGATTCTTGCAGCATCTTTTCTTCAAACCAGAAGTGTCATCTCTTCTGGATGCTGCGAGGGCCCTGCCCGGCATTGCCGTCTCCTGTTTATGGTGCCTTGCAGCATCTGCCAGAGTTTAAGAGCAGTTGTCTGCGCTTTCCACTCTGCAGTTAGAAGCTTTGGATACAGAGCCACTTCCTTGCCTGTTCCCTCTCTTAATTCCAACCCCTCAGACCTCTTAAGTGTGTATCTACTTGTCATCCTTGATAAAGAAGATCTGGAAGATGTTTTAAAGACATGGCTGATAAAATGCAGCATCTCTTTCCTTCCCTTCCCCTCTCCTCTGCCCAAGCACAGGTTTCCTCTGTGAGGAAGCCTTACTTGCTTTACTATATATTTACATTTTTAAAATCTTGCTGCCATCTGATGCTGTTGGCTCCAGCTTGGGCTCTTTTTTGTTGTTGTTGTTATCCTCTCAAGAGAAAGAAACTATGTGGGTTTCCAAGTTCTTGAATAAATGTCAAATGAAACATTCCAAACAATTATTCAAGCTGGTAATAAGCAGTGAGACATCCTTCCTGTAGAGAAGCTGAACAATGGTTTCCTCTGACAGAAGCGAAATATTAAGAGCCTTCCATATGTTGGTACTGATTTAAGCAGCGGCGAGATCTCCGAGTGGGATAGGAGGCCCCAGCAAGTATCTGGATATCCTGCGGGAAGAAAAGCTCAGCGTGTAACACCCAGACTCCCCGTGACGTGCCATAAAGTTCTGGGAGTTTCGTCCACGTCTCCTCAACATCCTTCAGTTTTAAGAGCTTTTGCTTCCTTCCCTGGCTTTTCAAACTCTTCCCGGAGCACCCAGCGCTTCCCGGCGCTTTACCCCGAACACCCCAGGGAGGCAGGTGGGCCACCTCCCACCTCAAATCCCAGGAGGACCTCCAGGGAGGAGCAGTGCTGGCCAAAGCTGGCCGCCAGTCTGATCTTTGTCCCCGTGGCCCCGCTGAACACGTCCCCTTCCCAGACGGCGCTGGGGGTGAGCTGCAGCACCGTCTTCTCCTGCCCAAGGACGACAACTTGGTAGGCTTTTGGCACCTTCACCCTGAACCGGACCCAGCTCTGCTCCTGCAGCACGCCCGTGCGTGGCTCCAGCAGCACGCACCCTCTCCTCCACAGGCTGTAGACCTTGGGGAAAGGAGGCCAGCTGGGCTCGGAGAAGCAGCGTATGACGTAGTCACAAATATGGGCGAACTCCTCGTTGTCCTGCTTTCTCCCAAAAAGCCCCACTTTGTACACGCCCGGCTCGGGGAGCACGACGCACACGCTGATTTTGGACTTGAGGTGAGTGACCAGCACGTACCTCTCCAGGGGGTACTCGCTGCTGGTGGTGACTTTGTCCTTGCTCAAGCTGGCCGTCACCTCGACGTCGGCGCGCGTGTGGAAGGTGATGTTGCACTTCCCCAGCTTGGTGGTGATGATGGGGGCCGAGTGGCTGGGGTTGGAGAGGCCGTGGCTGCTGGAGCTGAGCCCGCTCCCACAGTGCAAGCTCAGCCCCGAGGGAAAGAGCTCGTTCTGGTTGATGGGCCCCGGGCAGTGAAGGAGGAAATTGGCCGCGTTCCTGAAGGTGGTGGTGCCTCCCACATCTTTCACGAACACGGAGAGGCGGTAGTAGCCCTGGAAAGGGCAGAGCACGTGGCAACTCAGTTTCTCCTCCTCAGCTTGAGCGGCCAGGCATTTCTTGCTCAGAGCAGCATCTAGATCTTTATTGACCAGCTCATATGTGGCAAGCAAGGCTCGGGATGTCTGGAGGGTCAAAAGCAAAGTCCCCCGGGGGGCAACAAGCAGCTCCCCTTTGTAGCTGCTCTCCTCAATGCCAAAGTCTCTCACCTTTTGGTGGAGGCCCCAGAAATGGAAAGGGTTTTCAGGCAGTGTCTCCCCGTTGCGCGGCTCCAGGCACTGAATCTGATAGGAGCACACCCAGTTGTAAGGGCCCTGAGAGTCGGCGTGGCGTGCGAAGATCATGAGGTCGAACAAGCCCTCGGTCGGGGGAGTCACCTTGATGGTCACGCTGTTCTCAGACACCGTCATCATCCCGTGCGCTGCTCCCACCGCCTCTCCGGTCACGGTGCCCTGCACTTTGGAGAGCTGATAGGTGAACTCTGTTGGGTGGGTGCTCCCCAGCGTCACTGCTGCCTCTCCACGGGCTGTAGGAAGGTGAACAAAGCGCCTTTTACTATCCTTTCATCAGCAGTGCAACACAGTTCTTTCTCAGCACAAGGTCTTCTGCAGTGTGGACCCAACAAGGACGTCATCTGTGCAGATAAGACCCAATTTTCCCTCTCACTTTCCCTCCCTACCAGTGGAAGGCCCTCAGTGAGACCCTTCCTCACCTTCTACAAGGCAAATGTTGATACCACTAGATCTAAAGAGGAAGAGGATAGGTACAAATCATTATTCTTTGGGTCCTGAGACACCCAAAACTAAGTTAATGTCCCATACAAAGGTAATTATTCCATGGCTTCTTGAGCTGCAGTCATTCTTCTAAGCTGCAGGTCTTGTACTGTGGTGTCAAACCAACAAAGCAGCTGGAAGGATCAAAATTTTCCAGCCTGGCTGGTAGGAGATCCCACAACGCTGCCACATTTTAGGAATGAGTTTAATTTTTTTTTTTTTCCGTAATTATTATTATAATATTTTTCTAAAATTTGCCCTCACAATAAATCACAAATGTCCACGAGCTTCTGGTCTGGAGCGTGCCCTAACCAAGCAGGAGGGGAGAGGAGAAAGTGCAGAGAAAAGATGCTTTGGTGCTGGTACCTGGTGGTGGTACCAGGGCTGGTGGATAAACTCGGGGGCTCTTTCCCTGGGATTTTTGCTCTCTCTGGGGGGGGGGACACAAGCAAGTTTCTGCTCAGGGCCAGCATGCAGCACTCAATAACTCCCTGGTAGCCAAGCTGCTGCCCCAGGCAGGGCACAGGAGATGGTTTTAAGCCAGTTTGAACCCCTCTTCCTACCCAGAAATGAAGCATGGCCAAGGGAGGTCACCATGGAGGAGCAGAGTCACTGCAGTCCTGGTGTCACCACTCCCTGTGTGCCACGTCTTGCTGCTCATAAACCTCTACCCCAGTCAGGGAGAGCACTTTTTGGTGCAACAAAACCCTCTCCAGGGTTCTCTGTCTGCTCCTGGGCAGAAGGGGTGGTTGTTTGATTCTGCAGTGGGGACAGGACAAGGTTTTGCAAGCCTTGGTCTTGAAGAAGACAGGACCATCTCACCAGCAGGCTGCTTTCGGCACGTGGTGAGCTACCCATGTGCAGTCACAGGTCCTGGGGCAGCCTGGCTATAAAACCCAGGTTTAAAGATATTTTGTACCCTTTTTCTCTAGGTGTAAATGAAGGCATGGGAAAAACAGCCATGGAGAACAACACTTGGAGTCCTTTTGCCCTTGGAGGATCTCAGCGTGCTTCCCAGCCCCTGACACTGGCACGCAGACGTACTGAGATGCATGCTCAAACCCACCATCATCAAGGTCTGTGCAAATCAAGCCTGCTCTTCATTACACAGGGACCCCGAGTGCCTGAGGGACACTCATCTCCTGTCCAGAGCGTGGCTGCTCTGCGTCGTCCCATCCTCACCACAACATTTTTGCTGGAGAGAGGCGAGCCGTACCAAGTGCTGGCACCGCGGGAGCCCACGGCTGGTATCGGCACCCGCGCTGTGCACAATGTTCATTTGTTTGGGGTGCTAACACGAAATGACAAAAGCCTCCAGATTCATGCTGAAAAAAAATTGTCTCTTGCTAATTATTAGATTACGAAACATGTTTCATAATCTAATGAATAATGGGGCACCCGCCGCCCGGGCCCAGATTTTTTATTTTTATTATTTTTATTTTTTTGGTTCCCTGTTTGAATCTGGATTTTTTCATTGTTTGCCCCAGAGTTCTTTTTTGGTAGGTCGAAACAGAGATGTGAAAAGAATGGGAAGGCTGGGTTTTATTTGTGCCTTGCCTGTTAAAGCTGTGACTTGGCTCACACAGTAAGTGCAAACAATTCTCTCCTGGCAAGTGTTCAGTGGAGACATTACTGATGACAGACTTTATTAACTGCAGGTTTGCTTGTTATTAAATTCTCTGTATGCTAGTTTCCGAAGCTGCTGGCCTGGCCGGCTGCATCGTATTAGGATCTTTAGGAAGAAAGAAAAGAACAGAACATTGTATGCAGCGGAGCCAGCGATGATGAGATAGGGAAGCCAGCAATGCGTTTTGCTTTGGGAAGAGGACCCAAGGAGATAATTAATGGCTACATTTAAAACAAACATTTGCTTGTTTTATTGAGTTAATTCAAGCCATGAGATTCCTGGTTTTCAGGGAGGCCAGGTGAAGCTGGGGATAGGTTCCCACGTCAGCGCACTCAGTGCTGCAGGAGGTCAATGTATGTTGCGTTAATTGTTTGGGGGGGGGAAAAAAAACACCATTAAAATTCAGGCATGTTTCTAATTTCTCAAAGCCTTGTCTAAAAGTCTTCTCTTCCCGTCTCCCACCCTAGCTATTGTATCTACAGCATGCCACCAGTGACTGCCTTTCTATACACAAAAGTCATACAAAGTCCTAATTCCATAGGACTGAATGCCCTCCGTCGCTGCGGGCACCAACCCTGATGGCCCAGGACACCTTACCAATTAAAAATGATGAGTTTTCACAAGATGGATGCCAGGTATTTCCTGAAAATCAGGTCCCTTTGCAAGGTGTCCCACCTTCAGCTCTCAACAGATAGTGATTTGTGGGAGGAATCTTGGCTGAAAGCTTGAAAGCATTTTAAACAGATGGGAGCTGCTCAGATGCAAGAGAGCAGGAATTGATCCACAGTAGCCAAAAAGGAAAAATAGATTTTGCACCAAAGATCTTGTGCATTTTTGCCCTAGGATTGTCTGAGATGTTTAAGATGCTGGCTTCCTCCTGCTGACCTCGATCAATACAATCATAATTCTGCGTCAATGAAAGCAGACAACTGGTTTGGTTCACAATCTGGGTTTGCAATTTGGTGTTTTAAGCACACTCCTCTCTCTATATGGCGCTGGCTGTTGAGGCTAATGGCAGTAGTTAAATTGTTCAAGCTAAGCCCAAGAATACAGTTCTTTCCCTCCACAAGATGAGAAATTCACTGGGGGGGAAAAAAAGGCTTTTTTTTTTTTTTTTCTTCTTTTTTTCTTTTTTTGTCCTAATGGGAAAATCTCCTTTCATCTCTGTTTTGGAGGAAACAAAAGAAAACTGTGCCTGTAGTGCCTGTAGCCCAGGTCACCCAGAGAGTTTTGTGGCTGAGGGAGAGGAGTTTCTCCAGCCAAGGGGTGCAGAGCAGCGAAGTGGCTGGGATGTGCCAGGTTTTGCTCCCCTAACTTCTTTCCCCAGGTACATTTTGGCTCACGGCAGGCGCTGGCCCGCAGGGACCCAAAGCCCCGAGCTGCTGTTGGGCTCCATTTCTTCATCTTTTGGCTATCAAAAACTGGGGAAAGGAAGGAAAGAGAGTAACGAAATACTTATTTTTCCTCATTCTTCCCTTTGGGCTTTTGTACCACAGCTAATGATGTTTGGTGGGAGCCCATGTTTTGCAATTTATCACTTTGGCATGCAGATAAAGGGGCTGGTGGTGCTATTGATCTCCTGCTTTTCCTTTGAGGCTGCAAACTGTGTGTTACTTGGTTGTGTGCCTTGGGGCCTCCCTGGTGGCTGGGGGCTGAAGGGTCTTTCTCAGTCTCCACCCCTGTATTCGGTATCTAGGTGCTGTGAGGCCTGTGCTATGGATAAAGTCCCCTCCTCGACGTGCTCCGAGGTCCTGCAGTGAGGAAGCACCACGAGATCCCTGCATAAAAGGCAGCACCGACCTTTCAGCTGTCCCCAGTTTCATTAAATTTGCCCAGGCTGCTTGCTGCTCAAAAGGTGAGTGACAGCCCATCTTGGCAATACCCTAGCATCCCGGAAATACTGGAGGATTTTCTTTTCTATGTAAGTAATAAAAATCTCTCAGTTGAAAGCTTTCCGGTGGGCCTTGTTGTACGTTCATTTTCTGTAGGTCTGACAAGTGCCCTCAATATGATGTTGCCTTATCTTCTATCTTGCTCTCCTGATAAAATAAACTGCTGGAGAAATCTGTATGCCCTTAGAACCATGCCAAGGAACAGATGCGTAACGGGTGTCCAAGTTAAAAAAATAATAATAAAATAAAATCGTTTTATGTCTGGCCTGAAAAAATGTCAGAAAACTACAATCAAGGAAAAAACAGCTCCACCCTCTCTTCATTTTCAGAACCTGGGACGTGACCATTTCAGGCCATGTTTTGTCTGGGAGTCTCCTTCCCCAGCCTGTGAACACAATGAGGATTGTGTCTCAGGTATCTTGAAAATGTTTTGCTACTGTTGGTGAATTTAGATGGGAAAAGCCAGGCACAAAGGGGCTTAAGTGATTTGGCTCAATTAACTATAATTTATGAATCCTAATTCCCAGTTGACTAATCACAGTATCAGACAATGGCTGTGACTCCAGAAATTGCTTAAATATGTGCCTCTGCTCTACTGGATGTTAAACATGTGCTTAAAAATAGACAGATGGGCCACTTTTGAATGAGAAATATTATCCTCTATTCAGACTTGGTTCTTAAAAGCAAGCGAGCTTGGACATCACTTGGATTTAGCCTTAGCTTTGCATTTACCTGTTCTGAGGAGGGAAGTGTTTGGAGAAAAGAGGGAGAGCTGAAGTCTGAAAAACTCAGAAGTTTTAAAAACCCTCTGCTCAAAGTCTTCCCGCGAGACGGGGGGCTGCAGAAGCTGCCATTCGGGGTCCTCCGGCCAGTGGGTCTCAATGAAGTGCTCAGGGTCAGTAAGGAAGAAGAAATCATCGTGCCTGCAGGGCAAGAGGAGAGGGCACCATGGAGGGTATAAGAAAACCTTTAGCATATAGGAAGGGAGCTTCCCCCACACCATCAGAGCTGCACCAGCTTCAGTAAGGGAGGATCGAGCTCTCACTGAGCGTTTCACTCCTATGCTCACATCCCACTCCAGTTTGCTACCAAACCTCTGACCATGTTGGCTTTGCTTGTTCTGAGAGCTGCACGCGTTGCTGGGGGCCTTCACTTTCCTTTCATGGATCTTAGGGGTGGGGAGAGGATCCCTCTCTCTGCAGGCGGGCAGGTCAAATGCAAGGTTTGATTGCCCACAGAAATGGTCCAGCACCTTGTCCAGCTCTGGCCAATGCTGAGGGGGATCCTCCAGCACTTCTTTTCATCCTAGATGCACCCATTTTTCCTGGAAAATGACTTTATAGACGGCTCTCCACACCCCGAGTCCTGTGACTTCTTCCAAGAATTTACTCAGGATTTTTTAGAAAAATACATCTCGGTTCCAGCCTGACTTTCCAAATATTGCCTTTGCTGAGGGGTCAGCCTGCAGCCTTGTACTGGGGTCACCCTCTGAAGCCCTGTTACATCTGTCAACCTGAAGGTTTTGAGGTCATTGACAGCACCGTGCAGGGTAAAGCTCCCTCAGCCTGCCCAGCCCGGAGCAGATACCCCAGGGGACTCCACAAGGACTAACAAGAAGCTGTTATCTCTGCCTGTTGCCATAGGTGATGGTTCTTCTGCTCCTTTTTTTTTTTTTTTTTTTTCCCCATGCTCAGCTAAAAACAACCCATACTCACTGGTGTTATAAACTGTTTGCAGCAAGATAATTACCTATTAGAAATTCCACAATTATTTCATTACACATTATTAGAGAGAGAGGAAAAAAAATAAAAATGTCAATCCCATAATATAGTTAATGGAAATTATTAAATTGTACAAATAACTTCCATGAGAGTCATTATTTGCTTAACATGGGCTGAGAAATCTAAAGTAATTATGTGTGGAGCCACATAAGAGTGAAGTTGCTGTGAAAACAAGAGTTTGTTTTGTCGCCACGGTTTAAAATAAATTCGGGAGAGGGACAAGGGGGGGAAGTCGTCACCTGAAAAGTTGCCACTCCAGCTCAGGGAGCAAGGAACTTGAATGTAGGTGTCTACAGCGGGTCTCTTTTTGCATGAGGTCCCTGAGGACCCACTGTAGCTAAGGGTGAGCAGATTGGTTCTCTGCACCACCTGCAATTAGCATCTGGGGGGTGCATTTTAAATGTGGGCTCAAGGCCTGGCAAACCTGGTCTTTAAGGGGTCTACTGGAAGGTTTGGGATGACCATCTCCAAGGCCACGTTGAACCTTGTCAGTTTGCGTTGAGGAACGTGTTTCCAGTGATGGTGTGGGGTGGTGTGTCTCACCTGGGCACGAACAACCTGCTCTCTGGATCCACGGTCCCCGCACCCCAGCAGGCATCCAGGAGGCACCACTGTCCTTCCAGCTCCACCGCGTTCCACATGTGGCCGGTCTTCTGCTGCTGGCACCACCGGCCTCCGTGGGTACCAAGGCCCCGGCCGAACCCCGGGACCTCCACGCAGCTCAGACCTGCCTTCCTGCCCAGGGGAGACAACCACTCAACAACCACTGCTTTCTGCCTGCTTCTTGCAATCCAACCCAACCTGTGTGGTGAATTTCATAGAATCATAGAATCACAGAATACCCCAACTCGGAAGGGACTTGTAAGGATCATCGAGTCCAACTCCTGGCTCCAGTTCGACCTTCCCAAATCCAAGGTCCCACATTTGTGCCAGCTGTTGGCCAAATCCAGCTTTCAGCCAGCTTCCTGCTCACCCAGGCTACTCCCAACCTTTGGTCTTCGTATCTTGGACCCTGGTTTCTCCATCAAACCCATCCCTACTCCTCCATCCAAGCAGAAGAGGGAGGGACACGGCGGGTAATGATGCCAGTTGCGTGCAATCCCCATGCCAGCTGTAGGTCTCCCACTCAGATCTTTGAGGGGGCAGGCTGAGAAAGCCCAAGGTGAGTTTTTACCTGCACATTTCCCGGCACAAATGGGCATAACCAGAGCACACAGCTTTCCCCGTTTGCAGAACCTGCTCTGGCACGTGCATCTTCTGAGACAGCCCCAGGAAGCCATCCACATCATATTCTAGGAAAGGGAGAACACCACCCAATTTCAGGCCAATGTATGGGCTTATTATTTCCAAACCGATCCCATTCCTTCTCCTGCCCAACCCTGTTTCTCTGCCTACCCACCCTGGAAGCCATGACAGCTCTTCTCTCCGTAGTTATTCAAGAGCTTGACAATTCCCCATATGAGCAAAGAATTGCTAAAGCCTTGGGGGAATTGGATTCTCAGCGCATGTAAACAGCGGTTGCGCCATTCAAGTGAGGTACAGTGACAATCACATTGTCTCGCACACATGGATGTAGTAGGGTAAAGTAGCACGAAGTGGCTGCATTGTGCTGAGATTCCTGTGTCCCCAGATGACTGCTGCCAGGCATAGCTCGGCTTCCTCGGACTTGCACCACGCACGCATTATCAGGGAGATGCCCTCGGGTGCGTTGAAGCTGAGAGCAATGGAGGTGGGTGGGCTCAATTCGTGTCTCTGGGGGTCTGGTACCCAGCAGGTGTCATTTCCAGGTCCCAGTTTGTGACCAGTTCCCACCCCAGGCTCTTTCACAAAGTCAGGAGGGGATTATTTCACTTTGTGATTGCCGTAAGAACATCGTAGAGTCTGTTCTTCAGGACACGAGGAGCCTAAATCCAGGAGGTGGCATCCAAGGAAAGGGCTCTCAGCTCCATCATGCCACCACTAAACAGTGGGACCAGACTTACCGATGTTATGGCAGAGCCAGATCCATATTGCCCGCACCGTCTCCAGCTTGCTCTGGGATTTGGCAGTGATGAGGGGAACAATGGCCTGGATGGACATCCTGCTGAGCCCAGATTTCAGCTGCAATGGAGAGGAGAGGTGAGATAAAGGCACTCTTGGTGTCACCACCACACGGCTGGGTGACTGCTGACATGCTGGGCTTGCTGGAAGGAAAAGGTACATCACGAAAACCCCAAAGCTGCATTTCCCACCCCGGAATTTAAAATGCAAAAATGTGGTTTGTGGTAGAACAGGGTGTTTTCCCCATTTTCCTAGCATGGTTTTACAAAAGCCTAAGGACTGGAATTGCAAGCTGGAGGAAATAATCAGATTAATGTCTTAGTGTATTAACACAGAAGAGGAGCGTCCTTGTGGCTCAGATACTCTTCTTGAGACTGTGAAACTCCAGCCAAATCCGTACACCAAAATGGGTGGAAAAAAGATTTTTGCCCCTACCTCTAAAATTCCTTAATTTCTTAAAAGCCTTTCTGCCCCTTTCCTCCCATTCACTCATTGACATTTCCGTGCTCTTCCCTTCTTTGTGCTAGCACAAGCATTTTTAGCAGCAGGCTTTTCTTTCACTGGGTTAAATTTAGTCCAGCTGGTTTCTCCAACCTCCTGCCCCTGCTATGTTACTCCTCAATGACTTTCCTGCCCCAGCCATGTAAGATATTTTCACGTAGATGGAAATTTCTTTCTGTCTACGTGTGGGAAATGTTGCGTTTGTAATTGCTAAAGATTTTCCTTGGGATGCTGGGTTTAAAAATGAAGGTGCAGCCAGGAGAGGACCTGTTTCAAAATGACTGTGCTGCTGCTGGTCCTTTGTGTTTCCACCACGAGGTTGTTATGAGTGTGCAGCTGCTGGGCAAACAAATAATGATAATTATTTCCAAGGAACAAAGAAGTATCTGCCATTAGTTATCTAGCTACGTGCTTCCCTGTTGGCACATCTTGGTGCAAATTCAGCCCAAGTGTATCCTCTGTTTCAGCCAGAGATGGTCCTAGATTGAGAGTTGCAACACTCCCAGGTAATCCTGGCCCTGAATAAGCACGAGGACCCTGAAGAATTGGGGCAGGGCGTCTTGGCTAGGTAACTGCTGGCTCCCCCAGAGGTATCTGGAGTTGACAGATGGGGCTGTTTTCCCCCAGACCACCCAGGCAGTGACCTGGGTGCATGCAGACCGTCCCCAGGCTGCTCCTAGATGGCGAGACGTGATACCCAACTGGTGGGCAGCCAGCGAGCTCTGCCCATGCTCTTGGCACTCATAATTCCCATCCAAGGAGGAGACTGAGTGCACCAGGTTTTAGTGCAGCTAGCACCTTGAATAAACAGCGAAACAAGCTGTTCCCATGACTCCCCATTGCCTTGGAAGTATTTTTGGTAGTTTATTACCTTCTTTCTCCTCCCTTCCAACTCCCTCCCCCTCTCTTCTCTTTTTTAATAGGCCAGGTAGGCCGTGAAATACTGCTGCATCCTTCTTCCCAAGGGATATTAGCCTCAGGCTAGGTAGAAATTACAGGTTTCGGCTACAACGGAGAGCACAACTATTCCTTGTGCCTCTTCACTCTCACTAATGAGCTGATGTGTAAGCTGCGAGCTCGCTGCTTAGACAAATTGTGCCGGCCCTGGGGGAGAAATTACAGCAGCAGCACAGGGTTGGGGTAAGAGGAAGGAATTATATAATTTGGTGCTCTCCTTCTGGGCTCCCACGCACCCGGAAAAGTGGAGCATCATATAACAGACCCCTTGCACCCTTCTAGAAAGGTCTTTGGGATCCTTCTGTCCACGTACAATCCTGCCTGGGGTCCTGCAAAGCCTGTGCCATGACAAAGCCAGCCCTTCTGCCCAAGTTTGGCCACCACTTTGCCCCTGCTGTTGTCAACCAGAGCTTGTGGTGAAAGCTGAAAGTGAGGAGATGGACCCGCTGAGGGACACCAGGACCTACCTGATGGCTCACATGTAGGACGTGGGCGTCCACGTGGCTGAAAACCTTTGAGTCAGAGAAGAGATCCCTCCTGGTCTTTCTCTGGGGATTTTTTGCTGGCTTCTCTTCTTCCGAGCTGCTAGGCCCTTCCTTGGGAAGGAGAGCTGGAGAGCAGCTTCCCGAGGTCATGGACGACTTCTGCAGCACCTTGTGGAAGGTGGCCCCTTGGCCACTGCCATTCACTTTGTTTGCCCAAAACATGAAAACGTCCCTGGAGGCGGAATCCTTGAGCTCATCCCTCACTTTCTGCGTAGCTGTGATGTTCTTTAGCACCCCATCCTTGTTCCTGTTCCTTCTGGTGTCTCGGCGGGGGAGTTTCTCTGGGGTCTCAGGGCTGATCTCTTCAGAAACGTGTCCCAGGGACAAGTTGCCATTACAGACATCTGATGTCTGAGCCCCCCTCTGACCAGGCACGGTGTCACCTGCCGGCGGTGGCATCGCGTTCTCTTTGTGGCTCCTGGGATGGGCCCACCTCCCCGGGCCTCGGGTGGGCTGTTTTTCATGGTGGCTGCCGTTCCTGGAGTGAGGGGAAAGAACCGGCTCATTTGCTTTGGCGGTGTGGGATTTGGATGACTTGTCCCTGTCGTGGCTGGTCTTCATCCCTGCCGTGGGCAAGGGGCTGGAGAAACCACCGAGGCCTGGGGATGGAAAGGGAGGTGAGGTTTTTTACAAAATAAGAATATAGTCTGAAATGATTCCTTCAGAGCCTGCCTGTCTGCATGGGTAAGTACAGCAAATCAGGATTTGGTCAGCAGAATTTAGCCAAAAGTACTGTTTTTTTTCCCCCGAATTCCAGCAGAAAAGTGGGATAGAAATGCCACAGAGAAGCCCTTGACCTGTTTCCAAGTGCAGATATGTGGCTTTTTCTTAGAGGCAAACTCGCTGGCTGAACATCAGTTGTTACATGTCTGCACTGGAAGGAAATGGGTAAATCAGGGCTATTCCTTGTGCAAACAAAGGGCCAGGAGGCATCTGTGTGTGTTGGAAGTGTCTGTGTTTGGGTCTGTGCCTCAGTTCCCCTGCATGAAACTTGGACAAATCACATAACATTTCTCCTCACCTCCAGAGCTAGGAATCAGGGCAAACAAAGAGTTAATATAATTAGTGTTTAGGTGCTCCAAAGGGGTCCATTTTTCAGCAAACCTTTTCTTTGGGAGGACCCCCCACATTCCACCCCAAATATTTTTGTGATGCTCAGACTTACTTCTTCTGTTCAGGTTCTGCAGAAAAAAATAATATGTAATTTTTTGTTTTCCTGCTTTGCATTTGAAATGTAGCTGAGTCGAGTGAGAAGGCCATGGGGGAAAATAGGTGAAAAAGTGGGAGGAAAGGTGCGATCCAGGACCGGCGGGTTTGTTGGGTTAAAGCTGCGGGCAGAGCCAGCTCTCGCATGCCCTCGACATCTGCACGGCGCCCGCTGGTTTCATCTTGGTTTAGCTTCTATTTGCTGTTGTTGTTTTTAATCACGAAATGACTGTTTGTGCCATGCAAGCAGCAGAGCCTGCTGTGAGGCACTCGGCGTCGCCCAGAAATGTCACTCCCCGCGTTCAGCCGGCCTCTCCCAGGCAGGCTGGCTTTCAACAGCTGCGCTGGGGCGCTGGCCCCGATCTTCCAGGAAAGCGGGGATGTCACTTGTCCCTCCCGGTGCTGCCCTGATTGTCCCCGCTCTGCCTGGGACGAGCCTCGCAGAGCTGGGGCAGCCTCATCCAGAAGGGATGAGGGAGGTGGTGACTCCCAGGCTGGCCAAAATTAACATGTGAAAGCACGCACCGACAGCGTGCCAACGGCACCCATGTGTCAATCCAGTGCTGGGTGCTCAGACAACCAGAGGACACCCCGCTGGGAGCACATCCCCTAGGTAGGCTTCTCAGTGGGATGCTCGTCTTTGCAGGGCTGCCGCAGAGCTTCTGCACGGCCCGCTGAAGCCGTCCGTTCCCTATTTCCTCCCGGACCACATCTGAGCCCAAGGAGACGAATTGTTGGTGCCCAGCTGTTGACACGTTGGAGCTGTCGCCGTGCGTGGGAGCTGCGGTCGCTGCTGGGCTGCTCTCCCGTCCCCAGGCGCAGCCACACGCTGACACAGGCAGAGAGAGGCGTTTTGCCTGCCGCTTTCTAAGTGAGCAACAAGAGGCCACTTCTGGGCCTTTCACGGTCGTTACCTGACGTGAACCGGGGCTTGGCGACTCAAAAAAGAGTTACCAAGAGTTTTCCCAGCAGGTCCCAGGAAGCACAGCCTTTCTCTGCTTGCTCCTGCAAAGTGTGTCCTGTCCTGGTGGGACCGGGGGGCTTCAAAGCCTGTTTTTTGCCACAGCCCTGCTTCCTCACACCTCGCCGTGCCACCTTCCCACTTTCTTTCTGGGAGGGGATCTGCGTGGGGCTACGGTGGAAGCTGTGCCCTCAGCACACAGCCACAGGCTCCGAAAGAGTGGAACGACCCAGATGATGGAAAACGTAGGAAAACTCACTTTCTTAGTCTTATTTTATTAAACCGAAGACTTTTGCTTAGATTTAAACTGAATATTTTGTTTCCATTCTGTGCCACTCATGTATTTACAGCTTTAAAAGAAATTTAAGCAAAAGCTCTGCTTTAACATGTCTAAATGGTTTTCTCTCCCCATGCATTAAACTTATCCCTCCAGACAAAACCCCTAGCTCAGAAGCCCCTAAATCATTGCTTGTAGTCACAGACGAGAAGGAAGACTGCTGCTTTCTTACTTTTCCCCCGAAATTTCATCTGTGGTTGCAGAGCACGGGTCAGCAAGAGCACTGACCTCAGAGAGCACTGTGCAACCTCCCCCTGCACCCACCAGTGTCCCGGAGGTGCCACCACGTTAACCCACAAAATGACAGCTCCAGGGGGGGAATTTCAGCCCCGAGGGGCTGCTGCAGAGGGAGGAGAGGTGGGGACAGGCAGGCTGCTGGTGGGGTTTGAATGGAACAATCACCCCGTGCCTCCCTGGGGACGGTTGGGCTATCAGCGAGCCACTATCGTGTTCCCAGACTGGCATTTCGGTCTGCCCTCTCTGTGTTTTTGAAGTCAGGAAGACGGGAATCACATTTGTAAGCTGCAACAGCGACAGCTTAGAGGTCAAATGCTCCTCAACAGGAGCAGAGCCATGCTGGACCCTGTCCAGCCCAGGTGGGGACACAGCACTTGGTCCTGCTACGGTGAGGAAATGGACAGAGCCAAGAGGATTAATGCAGAAAAGTGGCAAAATGATGAGAAATAACCCCAAATGGGGTTGTTCCTACTCACCCTGCTCACGCCGCCGCTGTTTTCTCCCTGCTGCTGGCAGAAGGCAGGCAGCTCCTGGTGGGCCCCATCCCTTTTATACACGTACCGACACAGGGCTGGCTCTTTCTTTTGCACCTTGCTATTATCAGGGGGGCTAAAAATACTATAAAGTGCCGGCGAACGTGTTAACGTCGCTGCCACCAAGCAAAGCCTCTGTGAGCCTGGCACTTCTGCAGTGTGTGTATGGGCTGGGGTGTATTTGCAGGGAGATAGGGGAGAGGGAAAAGGTTTTCTCTTATCAGCAGCCAGGCTTTGGCAGGGCCAAAGTGTCAGCCCCCCTGTCTGGTGAGGGCAGCTGCCCGTAGGTTGGGGTGTTTGTGCAGCCTTGCTCCTGCTCTGAGCACCTTTCACTGCTCTCCCATGATTTCACCATCTTGCTCCTTGTGTTTCACCGTCCTGCCTTTGCCCTAAGAGGGAGGGAGGTGATGGGGGAAGCCAAGAGCAGATTTATCCAGGGCTGGTGGGGTTGTTCTCCGCTTGTTCACAGTGCTTGGCAAAGCACAAGCTCTTACTACCTCGTGAGATGCTCACTGAGTAATTCCCAATGCCTTTGCAATCATCTACATCCGTCCTGAACTTATTGCACCCCTGATTTTCCCACTCATGCAAAATTTCCCTTGCCATGAGATTGCATCTGCAGGAATGGATTGTGAACTTTTTATTTCAGCTTTGCACAGCATGGGCTGCTTTGCAGCCTTTTTTCCTTAGCTTGGTTTCCTGGGAAATCTCCAGTGCACAAGAGAAATAACATCTCATAGAGGTGACCAAAAACTTGAAGCATGGAGGTCGGAATATTGTTCTTTGTTATTATCTAGCTATGTTCCACTAAGTGGCATCATATCCCTTGTTTCTGCACACTCATCTTAACTCTGTCTCCAAATATTGAAACATTTCTTGATCAAACAGGAAATAATAAGGGAGGAAACACAGTTGCCAGCTGAATGGGAGCAGATTCTTGGAAAAGAAATCTCAGTCTTTGGCTGAAATTGGAGAGAATAAAATGAAAAGGAGAAAAAGATTACTTTGGAGAAGTGAAGAGAAACATTTTGTGAAAACTCTCCCCAGACCTGAGTCATCTTTAAGTGGGGAAGGAGCCCACAGCCTGCTGATGCTGCAGGTTCTCCCCAGCTCCCCTCTTGGCATGGGGTCCGTGCCATTCCGGAGGTGGCAGAGCCCAACGTGTCATTTGGGTGCCAGCACTGAAACCTTCCTAATTTGCAAAAAATGGTTTCAAAATGAAATTTTCACAGTGAGCAGGACTTGGCACCGGGAAACTGGCAAAGGATAGTTGTGTGTCTTGGGGGCAAGAGCCTGAAAATCCATAACATGAAGATGTCCCAGAGCCATTGAAGGCTCTGTTTTGCAACGTGACCCTCTCCGCCCAATCCAGAGATCACCGAAATGCTGCAAAAGGATCTATAAGGCAAGGAGTCGTGAGAAATGCCTGTCTGGCACCAGCCCTCCTCATTAATCTCATACCATGCTCTTCCCTTTCACCCCGTTGGTTTGATATTCACATGCGAACAGCAATTACACCCTTTGGCTAAAAAAGTCCTGGAGTCAGGGCGTGAGCCCAAGCTTCTGGGCGACCGATGAGAGCCGTGGGTCTCCTGCTAGGTGAGACAGGAGGGGGCAAGATAGAAAAAAACACATCATTTCTTCCTTATTTCCAACAGTGGAAGAAGTGTGAAGAGAATCAAGATTTGGATAGAGTTGATCCAAGCAAAACAAGGAGCTAAGAATACTCTTGCAGAGAGGGATTTTGCACGTGCAACGAAGGCAAATTTGCATCAGCTGAGCTAGGGCTGCTGCTGATTTGATCTTTGTTATCCAGGTATGGCAGGAAGGGCAGATATGGATGGTGAGGTGTAGCTGCTGGTGGGTGGTTTAGGATGGGGCCAAGGTGGACCTGGTCGTGCTGTCCCCACCTTGGTCACACACCATGGTAGAGGGCTGGTAGACATGCTCCATTGGGTTGGGTGCAACCTTTGGGCGATACCCATCCTTGGGGCATGGCATTGCTAATAATGTGAGGAGACATTTCAAATCTGTCTATAAACGGGGTTTCATCCTGTTCACTTCTCCCTGAGCACCCTGGGACGTGCAGGATGAATCCAGCTCCGTGCCAGCTCGAGGGACTGGCCGTGGGCTCCCGACAGAGGCGAGGGATCGTGGCAGCAGCTCTGCAGCCTTCTCATGCAGAGCGCGGTTGAGAAAGTAATTTTCATTGTAATCTTTTATTTTGCTTGTGAAGCCTTCCAGACTCAGGGAGTCTCTTGGCTCTAAAGCCGGGAGCTAGTTTTTGGGTTATTTTTTTGTTTTATTTTTTTATAAAGCACTCAGCAGGAATCCAGGATTTAAGAGACGAGAGAGAATTGCTCGCTCTGCAGATATTGGCAGCGAGCCGCTTTTCCAGTTTATTTCCCTGGAAAGAGGGAATGAATACATGGAAATAAAGCACAGGCAGTATTTTAAAATCCTTCAGACCAGCACCTTCACCTAACACGGGTCCGGGCTGCTTTTCTGGGCACGCAGCCTTCCTCTCCTGGCAGACCCTGAGTAGGGGGCAGGCAGGGAAATCCACGGCTGCTTTGGAGACCTGTGCAGTGAGGTGTGTTGGAAGGACAACGTGTCTGTCAGGAGGGCACCCCAACCCAAATCATCCAGGTGGGGCTGAATTCATCCCAGCCACTCTGAAGATAACACTGAGTTGTTCTTGTTGCCAAAAACAAACAAACAAACAAACAAACAAAACAAAAACAAACAAACAAACAAACAAACAAACAAAAAAAAAAAAAAAACAAAACATGATTTTCTTGGAGTTTTCAATTTTCCAGTCTACAGGGGACAGCCACTGGACGTGGGTTACCCATTGATCCACTTGATTGAAAAGTCACGGACCAAAATCTGCACTCTTTGTGGGTCAGGGCCATCTTGTGCATCTTGTGGTTTGTTTGTACAGCACCTCAAGTGTTGGGGTTGGTGTCTGAGCGATGCTGCTCACGTCTAACAGGTTGACAGCAGTCCCAGCCTGGGAAGGCTTTGTGTTCTGGGGCAGCCTCTAAGAGCGTGAGATGTAAACAAGAAAGACAGACAAACAGGTGAAGCTTCAGCATGTCTTTTGATGTGGAGGTCTCCCTGACACTAAGATGTTCACAGATTTATGTGAAGGCAAGACATCGGGGAGAAAAAAAGGAATAGAAAACTGGGATTCTGACTTGTTGGCTGGGTCTGCGAGTTAAATCGCAGAGACCTGGCATCTCCTGGTTCGGTAGGGAGCAGGGGGGATAACGCCTGTGTTTCTTGGCTGCTCTCACCCAGCCTCACAAGGCTTTACCTGCTCTCAGGTGAACCCTTTCCATGCGGGAGCACCGGGAACAGCCGTGCAGTGTTGTAGGAATGTTGAGGGCCAGGAGCTCCGGTGTGTCGGAGCTCTGCTGGAGTTGCTGTGGTGCAAAGGTTTTAAACTTTACATTTTAAGAGTAATGAAGGAAATAATACCTCAGGCCTGTCAGTCACTGAGTTCTTTCACCTTATGTACCACTGTATTTGATGACCTTTTCCAAGTGTTTTCTTTTAATGAATTATTATTTTTTTTGCAGACTGAGGAAGAACCAGGGCTTTCAACAGCTTCATTACGCCATAACACCCTTCTCCTCTCTTTTTTGTATTCCTTTCAGGTGAACTCTTGAACCAGAAATGAGTCAAAAGCACAAAATACCCTGCAGAGACCGGGCATGTTCTGCTTCGCCAGCTCACAGCAGCGACGATGTGTTTGATGAGTTGGGAAGAGCTGTCCCCTCTTGGAGCCCGCCTCCTGGCACCGAGCTGCCACCAAAAAACCTTTGAAGCCTGGACAAGTATTTAATTGACATCACTGAGTATTGTCGTGCTGAAGACGCCAGGCTGCCACGAAGCAAAGGGAGAAACAATGTAAGGGACCTTTTGTCTTTGGGGAGGATGGAGTAGCACAGCCAAGGATGAGAGCATAGACAGTCCTGGGTGTGCTTCCATGCTTTGCTGCCCTGGTGTGTGTCTGAGCTCCTCATGGCCCCTGGGATTTCCTGAATGTCTTTACATCTTGAAGGTCTTTACCCAGCAATAAAGTCATTTTTGGTGTGTTTTTTTTTTTTTTATTATTATTATTATTATTTTTTTTTTACCTGGCGACACAGAAAGTCACCACAGCATCACAGAATACCTTGATTTTGAATGGACCCACGAGGACCATCGAGTCCAACTCCTGTCCAGCCAGGGGTTGGCTGATGCACAGGGACACACTAAGGTGGCCTGCAGGTCTACTGGGGAGAAGGACTGGTTTCCATCTCCAGTTGCAGGTCCCAGTCTGGAACTGAAAGACTTAGCAGTGCTTGTCTCGAAAGATATGAGATGTTCTGGGCATCTAGTAAGGCTCTCAGCGTGGGATAAATTTCCAAAAGTGAGTCCTGGGGAAAATTTTGGACAAAACCTCTGAGTTCTTGTGGTCTGTTTCCCAGACAAAGGCATATTGTCCATGGGGTCCACGTGGATGCCACAGCAGTTTCCAGACACAGCGCTGGGCTGTGAGAATGCAAAACAAATTTGCTTGTGCTGCTGCTGCCTGCAGATCTGTCAGCAGAGGCCAGATAATAACCGCAGGTGTTAAGTGGGAAATAAGCATCCCAACCTGCACGAGCGATGTTCTTCGTGTCATGTCTTCTAGTCTTGCACTTGTTCTTGTCTCCTTTTCACCCGCTGTAGGTCACGTCTGAGTCGGAGCGGACAGGGCAGGCTGTTACAGGAGGTGTCCCCCCAGAAACATGCTGCTCGTGTCTATTTTCACTCGTCCCTGCTTTGTGTGTGGGAAGAACAAATGATCTATCCTTGCAGATTCAAAGGAAAGGAGAAAACAAACAATATTTTAATGTAGGATCTTGCTTGAAAACTAGGATGCCTGGATTGTGAGCTCAGAGGTGGCTCTGCAAGGAAAGCACGCAGCTTCCAGACCTGGCACAACCACCAGGCAGGGGATAACTCTGAGAGGGTGCACATCCCACCTCCAGGAGTTTCAAGGCGCGATTCACCTTCTACGGGAGCTTGCCCATCGACATGACGGGCTTGGGTTGTGCTTGGGCTGTGATGCTGACTTGGTTTGCTTTGTGGCCCGGTGGTCCCAAAATAACAAAGAGACCACGGATGCCATCTATTGGAGAGGTGCAGGAAGGGAGAAGACAGGTTGGCTTCATTTGCGTGGGCAATATGCTACTGCAAACAGACTGGCTGTCTCGGCTCAAAAACTCACTTCCATCTCGAGTGGGTAGGTAACCAAGTGTCGTGTCTCTGTCGCACAGCAGAGAGGTACGGTCTGTCGTATGTGCTGTTCAACAAAAACATCGTCTCAGTCAAACCCTCTTGGGAAACAGAGCAAAAAAAAAAAAGGACAACTTTCTAGCAGTGAGTGGTTGGTGATGGTATGTTGGGCAAAGGAGGCGAAGGCCACAGCTGGCTGGTTCTGCTCATCAGCTCTGGGGCCATGAAACCACAGAGTTGCTCCTCTCCTGGTCTGGGGACCCAGACAGCACATATATGCTATATCTATGTGGGACGGAGTTGCAGGACCAAGATGTGCCCAAAGCACTTGGTGGCCCCACCAGCGTCCCAGAGATGTGGAACTGAACTACTGGCCATTTAGCTGAGCAGAGAGGTGTTTTTACTGTTCATTTAAAATCCATTTTTTCTGGTAGTGTCTTGCTCTTTCCCTCTTGGTTTATTCAGGGTTTCTGGGGACCCATGGGTGCTGCTTAGTTTTTCCAGAGTGTTTGGCCCTTTCAGAAGGGCAATGTGCATGCTTCATGCTTGAGGGCTGATTGAGGTCTGATTGAGGTCTGATTCCAGCTGGCATAAGATGGGGATCCAATACACACACCCCAGAACTATTTTCATTTGGCTATTTTTTGTTGCTGGTGTAATAAGCAACTCATAACTCTTATTCTTCATGGATCTTCACGTACCCATTATACCCCATTGTAATCTGCAGGATCCCTGGAGAACAAGAAAATTAATAGCAGTGCCTATGTATTGCAGTTACCACTGGGCAAAACCCAGAAATTCCTTTTTGCTGAAAAGCCTGGTTCTCTGGGATACAGCAATTCCGAATTAGCAACTCTTAGAAAAAATAGGAATCCTGAAAGAGAAGTTCAGAAATTATCCTCCTTGGCTACTTCGAAAACTGTCTGGGTGTTGAGCTTCTCTCAGAGAGATCGCCCTCTCCTTTTCCTTTAATTTACTCTCGGTGTTATTAAAAACACACACACACAGAGACAACAAACAAAAAAAACCAGCTGCTACTCTAATTAGTATTGAGCGAAACAGCTTCTTTTACCGTCTAATTCAATGTGTCAAACAATTCCCTTCCAGCAGCAAGACACACCTCAGACAAGCAGATAAGATGTTTCATTAGAACAGTAGCTGCTTTCAATATTGTGGAAAACTGATCACAGGCTGAAAGAAAAGCAGAAAAATACGGAGCCGGGCTGTCAGACAGGCAGGAGAAACCCTAGATGAAGTCAGCAGCCAGCCATTTTTCCAGACAGACTATTAGGTGCAATTTTTTTTATTATTATTATTTTTATTTTTTTTTCTGGCAAGTTGATTGATTTCCAAGAGAAATTGCAGTCTTGCCGAAATTTCATTTTCCCGAGCAGCTGCAGCCCTGATAACGCTGCAGCCGAACGGGGAAGCTCAGTTTGCAGTGAAGCAGGGTGAACCTCCTCTGCAGAGACCCAGGAGCTTTCGGTTTTTCAGTTTTTCAAAACAACCAATTCTTTGCCCATTTTACAGATCAAGAAACTGAGGTGTGATTGGCTGGTGTTTAACCACTGACCCATAGGAAATGCATATTTCAAATAACCCAAGCCAACTTACTCTAAAATAATAATAATAAAAAATACTAATAAATCACAGTTTAAGTTTGAACATAACTAGGGATTAAATTGAGAGCAATTTCTGTACAAAACAACATTGTTCCTGTGTGCAAATGAACAGAGACTCCAAGGATACTCCTGAAGTTCCTGAGGTAGGTGTGCCAGTGGTTCTCCAAGCCTTCCATGCAGTCCCCAAGGGGACAGGGGAGACTCCATCCTTGCAGGGACACAGACATAGAAAGTGTCTAAAATAGGATAATACAGCAAATACTCTGTTGAATCACTAATTTTGGTGTGTGTTCACTACGGTGGACCTGGTCCTCTGCTCGGTTTTGGAGGTAGGGATTAAACCTTGGTGGGCAGTGATGGCTCCAGCATCAGAGGTGGCCACGAGTTGGGCTGGGAGAGGGATGGTGGCTTCCACTTCTGGCTTGGACCAGAAACACTCCCACAGCCTGACAACCTTTCTGCTCAGCACTGCACTTTCCCAGCTTCTTTTTTTTTTTTTTTTTTTGACAGGTGGAGGTTTTCCTAAAATAAAAAAAGGGGGGGGATGGATTCTTGATCTCCTCCAACCTGTGAGAGTTCCTACCCACTCATGCGAAGGATGTGGGCAGTAAGAGTCAGAGGGTTTTGGGGGACCAGATTGAGGGGGGAAACAAAGGTAGGAGGAAGCAGCACAGACATGTTCTACCTGGCTGGGAGGTATGGGAGAAGCTGGGATGCCATCTGGAGGGCTCTTTCCTATAGGAAGGAGGTGCAGAGTTTTCCAGCCTCCCATGTGTGGGGCTGTTTTACAGCTCCTCCAGGTCTGACAGACACAGACAGGTTTGCACTACAGTCATCCCCATCCCTGCTTGGTGCTATCCCAAGGGACAGCTGGGGACCCTAGGACAGCAGGGTGCACGCCTCACATAAATAAGGGCAGCTCTGCACTGCTGCAAGGAGTGAAGAGAAGTCCCTTCATATTGTCTGAGTAACAAACAGAGGAAATATCTGTAATCTCTCTTCCCCGCCACTCCTAGGGAACTATCTTGTTGCTTTTCCTGTGGAGTCCTCTCCTGCTGTCCTGCCTGTGGGAAAGGCTGCCTAAAAGGATTATTTAAGCCTGAACAGTTCTTCCAAGGGGGGGGTTACAGGATTCCCCTTTTGGGGATCTGTCTTTCCTAGTAGGAGGAAAAAAAACTGCAGTGATCTCCAGTTTACATCTGTTTTCCAAGGTGGGGGTGACCTGGCAGCTCCTCTCCTGCAAGAGCTCAGCTTGTAAAAAAACAACAACAACAACAACAAAATACAAAAACAAACAAACAATAAAAACAGAACAAAACAAGCAAACAAACAAACAAAAAAAATAACCACCCCCTTGCCTAGACCCTAAACTACAGAGTTCATCACTGCTTAACCTTAGTCACTAGCACCTTGTTCAAGAAATGAACAAATTCTTGCTCAAGAAATTACACAAGTATGGGTGGAAGGAAAAGCCTTGTTGTGCTGGAGATGGGCACAGCAGCTCGAAATGATGCTGTTTGCATGGGAATGGGGGTAGGCCTCTGTGAAGCACCACTAAAAAGCCTTGTTTTGGGAGCCAACCTTACAGACCATCTGCAGAGTACGTGAAGCCCTAGAAAGAAAACATTATTGCCCCTTAGAGCTTGTGGCCGAGGCAGGTACCAGAGGCAATGGGTGCCAAACGTGCCAACGTTACAGCTTCAAGGTGGCAGGGAGCAATCCCATACCCGTGCCCTGACAAAGGAACCATTGGGTTATGCAGGTCTGGGTGAGACCCTGCTGTCACAACCCAACCCGTGATTAAGGCATGGAGCCTGCAGGGCTGCCAAGCAGCCTCACTTCTCCTGGGGTAAGACCCCAGTTCACTTCCAGCCCATACTGGAAGCTTCCCTCGAGTAGATTCCCCCCTGCCAGCACTCTGCTCTCCTGAGCTAAAAAAGTCCTCACCCCAGCTGACACAGAGCTGCTTCCCTGTCCGGTTTTGGGAAAGCATGGTCCTTTCTACATCTCTCTTGGGGAGGTTTGGGATGACCCAAGGTCATCCAGGTGAACCCTTGTCCGCCTCTCCCAGCTAAACCACTTCATTGGTCTTCCAGCAGCACACACCTGGGTGCCAGATACCCTGTGAAGAAGGGAAAACACTTCTGGGCTGTGCTGCAGACTTAGATTTTGCTTTTTCTGCTCACTTCAGTACCACTATAACATGTCTTTCCTCCAAGCATGGTGGTTTGGGTTCACCCTTTTGAAATAACTATAATCAGAACCACTGAGGATGCTTCACTCTCACTCATGTTCTCAAGTGTCTAACACAACAGCATTAAGGTTTCCATACCAGCATTGAAACTTCCCCAGTACGTCCTAGGATGATGTTTTTCCAGTTACTCAATTACTTGTTTTATAGATTCTCCATATCTTTCTTCTCTTCCGTTACTTCCAAACTATATTTTCTACTCTTTCAGTGAAAATTTTATCCCCTCACTGCACATTCCTGTACCTTGCTTCATTTATTTCCATCCTTTTTAACTCTTAAACTCGGGCATTTTTTCATTTATGATAATTATGAATTCTTCCTTCTGAGGTGTCCTTATCTCTTGTATCCACAGCAATCATCAACACCCTGCTCTTCCTTTAGTCAAAGCTATTACTGAAAATGTATATTTTTTAAAAGGGCCCCAGTGGCTCACCTTTGAACTCCATTAGAAACTTTATTCCCATCCATCAGTTCCTCTCCCATCAAAACCTGGTGTGGTCTCCACCCATCCTCAGCTTGCTGCTTACTCACCTTTACAGTTTTCAGGCAAATCCTCTTTTTTCAGGATATTACTGGGTAAACAAGGCGCCTGGCATGATGTCAGCAAATAGATCAGTGAGGTTCTGAAATAAAGGTTTCTCGCATTTCACTTTTCCAGTAAAAAAAATGCTTTCTAGCAATGGGTGTGGGGAGGAGGTACAGGAGGAAAGCAGCCACAGCAGCTCCTGCTGTCAGGTAGCACACGACAGTCTTGAGCAATGACTGGACCCACATCAGGGTTCATCCTGCTTGGTTTTCAACACCCACGGTGCAGATTGAAGACCCTACAGAGCTGCCTTGAAACCCTGGTGCCTGAGAACCCCTCAGCCCCCCGTGGAGACCACCTTCCCCCTCTGCAGGCTTTGCCGTGACTCTGCACAGGAGGCCTGACATCGAGCGGCCGGATCTATGCAGAGATCTTCCCAGAGCAAAGTCTTCAAGGGTTCAGGTCTGGACCCAGTGTGTCACTTGCTGGTTTTATTGATGTGACGCCAGAGATTAGTCCCCGCTGTGTGAGCACCACAGCTGCAGCTGCTGGGAAGAACTGCTCCAGGCTGTCTTGGCAAATATCTTGGCCGGTGAACGTTTCAAAGCTGACTTAATAACTCCGAGAAAATGAAAAACAAAAGCCACAACAATCGGCCAACCATTGCTTATTTACAGGATGTGGGATGGGAGATGGCCAGCACAAGGGGTTTGCTGCCTTCTAGGTGTGCACAGCCTGGGCTGGCTTCGTGGCAGGTAGCCCCAGATGGGGCTTCAGGAAATAAAACAGAACTGAAACAGCCCAAAATCAAAGTACTGTGAGGTTACAGGCAAAGAAATTCACAGCTCATGGAGTGTCACTGCCCTGATCTGAATTCAGCCTTATCTGTAACCTCGGTGATTTTTCACCTGAGCCAATTCCCATTTTATTGGTTAGGAAAGTGATCGTATCATCCAATTCTTCAAATCCATCCCCCAATCCCTCCCTCTGAATGAGGGAGTTGAAAACCCTGCAGGTTTTATTGATTGCCATTATAAACGAACACTATGCCTATAAAACATGCTCTATAGTTTCACATTTTTAGCGTCCCCACAGCATGTCAGTGCTATGCAGATCATGTTGTCTGTGTCTTTCTACTGCAAATTCAGACTTACTCTAGGGTCCAGATAAACTTTCCCACAAGGCTCTGTAGTCCCAGAAAGAGAAGAAAATACTAACATGTATCTGCCAAATGCAAGTAAAATGCTTTCTGGGGAGTGAACTAATTTGTAGGGTCAGAAACCCCTTGCTAAAGGTAAGATGAAATTCAGGAAAGTCTTGCTGAATTTTCAGGGCACTGTTTTATTATTGTTATTATTATTATTTGTCATTTTCTCTGCATTTACATGTTTCTGAAGGCTCCGAGGACAAAATAACTTTTCTAAATCTCTCGTCTTTTGTACTAAAAAGTCTTTCAGACAGAAGCTGAGCTGTGTTTTCTCACCCCAGGTGGAAAGGATGCAGACACCTGGGTAAGAATTTATATTTTCTATTTCCTTGGATGTTTTCCTTCCGGGGCTGGCTTTTAAGCATAGCATTAACGAAGCCCACTCCCAGGCAGAATTGCATCACCAGCCTCATTTGTGTGCTGCAAGATAAGGGAACGAATTTGGCTGGTTGTCAGTTAATTAACGCACCGCTGATGAATTCGTGCCACTGGCAGCAGGGTGTTGGCGCTCTCCTGGGCACCTGCTGTCAACAGGAGGTGGAGGACAGAGAGTTTCTGCAACATCCGTGCTACGGAGCAAGCAGCCCCTGGGGTCCATGCAAACCTGCCGAGGGCAAGCACTGTTGCTGCTCCCAGATGCCACTTGGCAATGGATATTTCTAAAGGAAAAAAAAAAAAAAAAAAAAAGGAAAAGGGAAAAAGAAAGAAAAAAAGAAAAGGAGAAAGAAAAAGAAAAGGAAAAGGAGAAAGAAAAAGAAGAAAAAGGAAAAGGGGAAAGGAAAGGAAAGGGGAAAAGAAAGGGAAAAGGAAAAGAGGAAAAGAAAGCCCAGGGCGTGATGTCCCCGTGGTCTCCACCCAGGACAGGACAGCCGGTGAGAACACCACAGTTGCACCACAGTTGTAATTATTCAGGTTGAACACTTGCAAGAGAATAACATTTTTTATGTTCTTTTTTCTCCCACCCCCCCCTTTTTTTTTTTTTTTTTTTTTTTTTTCCTCCTGTGAACAGATGACCAAAAAATCCAGCAAGTGGAATTTGGAGTGCTCCCTTTCCTCCATCCCCAGCTGCCACAGGGGGTTTGAAGATTTCAGATGGGGAAATAAATGAATGGATTTCTCCAGACCTCACTCCTTGTGCAATCCTTTCACTCTTCTAGGGTACCGAAATGAGCTCAGCCCAAGGGTCAGGGTGGGTTTCATTGAAAATAGGCAGCATCTCCCAGGGCTTGGCAGTATGAGCCCATTGGCAATGGGAGACGCAGGACCTCACTGTGAACAGATGTGGTTTTGGGGAAATCTCTTTCTGGCTGCATGTTTTGGGGACGGAAAATCTTTTGTTTTGTCCTTGCTGAGCAGGAGGTAGATCTGCTTGCAGATGAGCAAAGAGAAAACACATGGAAGGGGAAGGAAATGTGAGCATGTCCAGAGGTTAATCTGAAATCAGGTATAAAAGTAGCAATAGACTTGTTTTTTAGAAAACAAACATTAATTCATCAAACACACTCAACAAGCATATTTTTGCACTGTTCTTTCTCCTTTACTTCTACCCAAGAAAGAAAGAATCAGAAGAAATATATAAGAATCCTGAGTCCTTTGGGACTTCCACAACATCTGTGTAGTGGTCCTACTCCTCCCAACAGGTGCTTGCAGCAGCCCAGGAAGGTGTTTGCTATGAAGGGAGTGAAAAAAGTTCTTCAGCAGAGGGTTTGCTGCCCTGCAAAGCAGAGCAGAGGGGGCTCGAGGCACCTTCTGAATTGGGCACAGGTGTAACCCTCAAAATGAAGGGAATTCTCCTCTGGCGCAGAGTCTAATGGCAACCTCCAAGAACAGAGCCTGGTGCTTCATGCAAGTCCAAGCAAGATCCTCCAGGCGTGTTGTCTTAGCCACTTCCCAAGCTGAGTGATGTCTCTACGCATTAGCAATTCTCAATTAATTTCTCCTCCATTAATTTGTCCAGGCTCCCTATGAGCCTATCCCAACTACCAACACCTGCCTGATCCTGTGGCAAGGAGATAAATGGCTCAGATGTGAAGGGCCATCTCTATGTGGTCCCTCACAGTCAGCCTTTTCTGCATCTCCTCCAGACATCCCAAGAGCTTCATGGCAATGCTATGGCTGTTTCAATCCAGGTCTGTGTCTGCAAGAGAGCTGGCAATGCAGACAGAAAGCATCTCCATCACAAAAGTGGCCTTCAAAGCCACTTTTCCTGTCCCACGCAGATGCCACCTGTACCTCCCCGGGGGTATCAGAGCACAGGAAAAGCTGGGGTTATCATGGCTGTGAGGCCAGATGGATCCCCTGCATCCATCCTGCAGCCCCTGGTCGTCTCCCAGCAGACAAGGCTGGCTGGCACCCAGCCCTTTTGGCTTGCTCAGCACCCTCTCTGCGGGGCTGTCCTCCTTCCTCAGCCTCCCAGAGGCAGGCTCAGCTGGAGAGGATTCACCATGCACAGCATTGTTGAGCCCAACCGTTGTGTTAGCTTTATCTGGAGTTGCAAATTCCAAGAAAAAGCAGGGCCAATGGTTTCAGCCTTGGTGCAACATTAGTGCTGTGTTGCTAAACAGGAATTTAGCGGAGCCACAAGAAGGCTGAGAGAACAAAAAGCCCAGGATTTGAGCAAGGGGTAAGTGTCATATTCTTGTGGGAAACAAGTGGCTTTGCTCTCTAATCTGTTTCACCCCCTAAGCTAGGTGAAAGAGTGTGTTACATCTTGCAAGGCGGGGGAATATTTCTGCAGGTCTCCCTCCACTCAGAAAATAATCCTCAGCCCTGTCTGGTTTGTTGTTTACTTTTAATCCCTCTTTAATTGAAGCTCTTCTGTAAGGAATTAAAAGCAATTTTTCTGAAGAAGGGATACGTAAGTGAACCCACACAAACCCACCCCATTTGGGGCTGCTCAGGGCTCTGGGATGAACTGCTGTGTCTCTTCATGTATTGAATTGCTTTATTAGCAATTCGCTCTTTGCTCTTTTGTCTCCTAAATGCATCTGCAGCCCTTGCTTCTGTGAGCTCTCCACCAGGCTTGGAAATGTACCAGCTGTGATGAAGAACCCATGGAAGAGAGAGCAGGAGCTGGACAGGAGGCTCCCTGCCTCGGTGTGGGGCCAGGCACCACGGATGAGTGATGAAATGAGGCAGGACTGACAAGGAGGCAGAGGTGAGGAGGTGGGAGGATGCTTTTAGATTTGGATAGGAAGATCTGAGGTTCAGTGGTGGAGGAGAAGCCAAGAGAAGGGTAGGTGTCAGGGATCACAGCTAGTCAGCAACTCCCTTTAGCCCAAGGTCATCCATAGTTCCAGCTCGTGGGCTTGGCGTGGAGGCAAACATCTGAAATTGTGAAATCCCTCCTGTGCTGCCACCCGCGTGGACAGACTGATGAGCCTTGGGGAGGCAATCTGTCCTGCACAGCCAAACACGAGAATAAATCAGGCTGCAGCGTGGGCCAGGAGGTGCCTGGCCATGCTTGGAAAGAGATCTTCAAAAGCTGCCCAGCCATGGTCCTGGGCTACCTGCTCCAGGTGACCCTGCTTAAGGAGGGCTCTTGGACAAGATGACCTTCAGAGGTCCCTTTGAGGCCAACCACAAACATTTGGTGATTCTGTAAAACCTGGAAGGGGTCAGCCCCCACCACTTCAAAGATGGGACAGCTCTTCCACCGACAGGCATTTGGTGCCTCCACTGGTTTAGTTTCAGTTTATATCTAATAAAGCCTCTCGCCAAAGTTTTAACTGCATCTGGAGAATCCAACCCCAGGCACCAGAGAGAGCCGAAGGGCAATTTCTGCCTATGGCAACGAGGGAGGAGCAGCCTTTGCAAGAAGAAGATGTGCAAGAACAGTCATAGAGACAAGCAATTTGGCATCAATCTCTCCTCGGTTCGCATTATTGGGGTATCGATAGCAAGGTTAATAGCCCTATGGTTCCGGATTCGATGTGCAAGACTGTTTATAGCGTCTGCTGAGAGGCGGTTACTTTTACTCTCGTTGGCAAATCATTGTTTACGTCTCGTGTTTCGAAATGCAGCTGGGTTCCAGCCTTTCCTCACCAACTGGCGGAGCCGAGCGAATCCATGCCCATGTGCTGCTCTTTAGCAACACAAACAGCACAGCCAGATTCCACTTAGCGGGCTTTGCTAACCCTCCAAACACGCAAGGCTTGGCCACGAGCACGCCAGCTTGTTTCCGATGGCTCCTCGAGCCGAGAGCACAGCCACAGGAGTTAAGAGTGGTTGAGTGCTCGTGAAGTATCCCAAAATCAGAACGGGCTTGATTCTTGCATCAAAGTTGGGGTGTAATTTATCTTCCTGGCACCACCAACTTCCCTTCCACTTGTGATTCTGAAGACATCTGTTGACTCTTGTGAAGCTCGTTTCATTCTGGCCTTCTCTCCACCTTTTCTGGGACTATCAGCAACTCCGAGTTGCTCTTGTCCAACCTGAAGACTGGTACGTTGCAAAAAAGACCCGGAGAGCCCAAATGGGACATCAAGTTATGAAGGTGGAGATGAAAAGCTATAGCCCCAAGAAGATCTACACAGATAATTATGGTCAGCTCAGAGGGATCACATTCATCAATTTTGAGCTGCACTAAACCACAGAATAACCACAGAATCAGAGGATATCCCAATCTGGAAGGAACCCACAAGGATCATGGATTCCAACTCCTGGCTCCACATGGGACCACCCAAAAATCAAACCATAAGTCCAAGAGCACCGTCCAAGCACTCTTTGAACTCCAGCAGGCTTGGTGTTTAGGCCTGGGGAGCCTAAAAAGCTTGAGTGGTGCACCACAGCTTGAGAGGTGCCCTAAAGCCACCCTTGCTTATTCCAGCTTGCGTGCATTCTCATTCCCCTTGAAGTTCAGCCCACAGTGATGGGAAGAAGGGACAAAACACATCATCCAGAGCTTTGGGAAGAAGGGACAAAATACCAGTAGCTGTTATTGCTGGACTTCACACACTCAAGTCCTGCACTGCCTAGATAAGCCCTAGGTGCCTTTTTTACATTGGCAGATCTTCTATGCAGAACTCCAACAGTGACATCTTAGTATGTGCACTGGGACTTATGGTCCAACCGATGCCACAGACGTTATCTTTAATCTTTTATTTGGTTAAACTCCAAGGCTTAGACACACCTTAGAGGTGAAGACCAAGCTGAGAGCAATGCCCTATTTATTGGTGTGAGCAGCAAATGGGGTGGGGGTGTGTAGAATCAAGAGGAATTGTAGCAGAGGTGTTACAATGATAGGTAAATGCTATATTTTAGCCTAATAGACAAAGAGAGATCTGACAAACATGGGGCAACGTTTGAATTTAAACAGAAATAAAGGTTAAAAAAAAAGAAATTTAGAAGAAGCAAGGGCAGAGCACTGAGCCAGCACAAATCTTGATTTGTTTTATACAGGTGGGAAATTTGAGGTCTGGTGGCAACACTTAGATCCAACTCCCAAGAAAGTGCATTTTGAGAGCTGGAGCTGCCTAGGGAAGAGTTTCTCCCTGTGGGGAGGCGAGAGGGCTCAGAGGAGAGGGAAGGGCCTGGGAGAAGCCTCTTCTTGTTTTTCAGTCTGGTCCCAGGTTCGGGCTGCTGATGGAGCGGCGAGGGGTGGCTGACTCATCAGGCTTTGTGCTGTTTCGCAGAAGCCGTGCAAAGCTCCTGACACCCTCTGATTTTGTGTTACATAAAGTAGATACACCCTAGCGCCAGATGTGCTATATCACATTCCTCTTTAACAGAATCCTTCGGCTCTCCAAACCATGTCATGTTTATGTAGACTCCCAAGCACCAATTATGCAATCTTTTCCCATTCTCTCTCGCCAACAAACATCCAATTAAAATGAGCAGTTGCCATGGTTTCCTCCTCACCAACCTAGGTAGTGATGAGATGAGAAGTTTGGATTTGTGGAAAAAAAAAAAAAAAAGTATTTTCTTGTTAGGAAATGTACTCATTAGGCTGATGGTCTTAAAATGTTCTGTTCAGCCCATTTGGTGTTTGGGTGTTTTAATGGCATTCTTTTGTTGTTTTTTTTGTTTGTTTGTTTGTTTGTTTGAGTACTCAAATCCATGGAAAGGGAAGAGCTTGGGAATGGTTTACTATGACAAATACATTGTTTTCAGAGTAAATTTAAGCAGCCAGAGATGAGGACTGGAGCTGGGGAATGTTTGCTGGAGTATATGAACGTGCTGTTGGAAATAGCTCGTTGTTAGTAAAAGCTGGGTTTAATTGTAGTCTCTTAAAATCCCCAAATGTCATATAAAGAAAAGAGTTTTACAACAAAACATGTCTTTTAGAATGGAACTGAAAATGAATGTGGAGCTTAGAAACAAACGGGAGTTGCCTGAACTGGGTTACAAACCCATTCTCCAGCGCGTGCCTTTTGTCATGTCCCACCGTCCTGCCTCTCAGGATCCCTTCAGCATGGCAGGAAATTAGACTCAAAACCCTGGCTCCATGCAATACCATAGGGATCAGGCGATGTAGCACAACCAAATTCTCCAATTTTCCCCACAGGGAGAGCAAGAGGACACGGCAAGCAGGTCACAGCAGCAGGGATGGGAAGAAGGTCGGTGATCTGGTGAAGTGGAACTCAGCTGTGGCTGTTGAGCCAGTGCAAAACTTCCTGAGCTGTGATGGAGACCAACAGCATGGTTCACAGCTCTCCAAGCCTTAGACCTTCCCTTTAAACATAAGGGAAGGCACGGGGGGAAAGGACCCACAGAAACATTAGTAGGTCTGCAGAGAGTAGCAATTGACCATAAATAATTGCCAGCAAATACCTGATAATGATGGCTGACCATGCCAAGCAAAGAAGTTGGCTAGACCCTGGAGATTTCATCTAGATAGATTAATTAGGTTTAGCTTCCTCTTTTTTCTTTCCCCCTTCATGTTTAAGGAAGATGAACCAAAATGATTAGAGACACAGAAAGGAAGTAATACGATAACATTAAAGGGAGACCATTCTTAAGAAATAGAAGAAAGGAAAAAATAAAATAAAAGAGTAGTTTGTCTGGGCCAACATAAATCCATGAGTGTCTCCTGGAGAAGTTGGCTCTTCTACAAGGTATGCTGCGCCACTAAGTAGAGGTAATGGCTACTTCTATTGTAGTAAATAAAATAGGATGGAGAATGGGTTCAAAAGCTGCCAAACAGTCACCAGAATGGTTTCATCTCCTCAGGAGGTTTTGATCTGGTTTGTGCCAATGAATGGTCTCCCTGATGAAGCCTGGTAATGCTGCAAGGGTCCATGCCAGGTTTTCCCCAGTTTTCCAAGCTACTGCCTGGCTTTCCCCTGCTCCTCCAAAGGGAAAAGCTTTGACGTGGCATTCCTCAACTGACAGTTGTCATCAGGGTTTGACTTTGAGTGGTGAGTCTTTGGTTAACCTGCAGGATGCAGAATGATTCCTGGTGCAATCAGCCCGTGCCTGCTTCCTGAGTGCATTTATTATATATTATTATTATTTATTCCCTTCCATGTTGGATTTTACAGAAGGAAAACCTGGGCATGGAAACCAGAAAGGAGCTGTGCTGGGCTATCACAGGCGAGACTTGGGTGCCCAGCCCAATGTGAGCATGGACCTGATGCTTAATGGAGATTGTCTAGTGGGACACGGTGCTGTTATGCTCCAATGCACCATCACTGTGGGATTCAACAGCACCTTGTGATGACACTGCCAGCAGTCTGCACTGATCCTCTGGTTTTATTCAGGTACAGAGTGGACAATGGCTTTCCTGATGTCTCAGGCTAGGGGAAAACCAAGAGGAACAGCTAGAAATCTGCACCCTAGCACATGAACCTGGGACTGAGGAAGATTCTCGAGAGGGCAAAGCATACCAAGAACTTCCAAGGGAAAGGGACTGGAGCTATCAGCAATCCCATTTCGATAGGCGAAATGGTGAGCTTGGCCCCTGCAGTTTCAGCTCATGAGATCATCCGCTTCCCGAAGGTTAGGTTGGAACAACATTTCACCACTGATGGAAACCTCAAAGCAAAGCAAACCCACTGAAGCCATAATTATGTCTTTATTGTCCAGGGCCAAGCTGTGTGCGGCCTGGCAGTGTGCCTTTCATTCTGCAGAGACGATTACATTTATACTACATTACACATTGTGGGTTGGGGTTGGTAGTGCCGTTGTAATTCAGCGAGGGGCATCTCCATTCAGATCACTCGCTTGGCACTGCTCGCCACAGCGCTGTGAAGGCCATGTGTATGCAGATCCCATAAAGAAGGACTTTGTTGCCTTTCTCCCAAGCAAGCCCCTCCTGGCCACCACATGGGGTGATGTGAAAGGGCTTTGTGTTGCCTGTCAGCACCAGCGCTCCAGCTGAGACTGAAAAGGGCATGGACGAGGTGGGTGCACACAGAGATGAGGCAACAGAGAGGGAGAAGTGCAGAGGTGGTTGATACTTAGGTGAGGAAACGTGTGGCTGGGTTGTGTCTTGTGAAAAAAGAAGTTTTGGAAGCGGTAAGGTGTGCAGAGGAAGGTGGAAGAGCTGGAGGATGGAAGATGGGTTTCCTGAGGAGAAAGACAGGCTGGTGGAGAGATTGAGGCCATGTGGGTGGTATGATGGCAGCAGAAGTGGAGATGAATATGGGGTGTGAGCCAAGGACAGATGAGTGACTGGGATCAAGGTGAAGGGTTTTGGTGCACAAGAGGAGAGAGGCTGAATGAGAGATGCCTGTGGAGACTGGAGGCAAAGTGATGAGGAACAGGCAGAGCTGGGAGTTACAGGGGCTAAGATAACAGAGTGAGAAGAGGAGGGAGCCAGGGAAGTGCAAGTGTTTGACATGGTCAGCATGGGATGGGAAGTGGGGAGAGCAGATGGGTTGCTGCAGAAACCCCATGAACATGGTGCCTCCAGGCTCTCTTCCTCCTGCAGAACTGAGTAGAGTGGTCCTGCCCTTGGGGCAGGGGTTGTCCTTTCTCCACTCTAGACTGGTTCCTCTGGCATATAACAGGGCTTCCTGCTATGCCTACCCTGCTTCCTTCCTCTCCTGAAGACTCCTCCAAAGCCAGGAGAATGCCAATGGACTCTTGAATTGTTTGGCACCTATCTGCCCAAACCCATCCCTCACCCACCCACCAGAAGATGTATGTTTCAAAACTCCTGAACAAGTAAATCCTAGACTTTTTTATTTTATTTTATTTTATTTTATTTGGACGCCAGTTCAGCAGCTCCTAGGACACTGATTTTTATGTTGACCAACAAGTGGTGATGGCTGTGACAAGGTATTGTAATTAGCCAAGGCTATTCATGACCACAAGGAACCCCATAGACTTCGCGGAGTGGCAAAGGACCACCTTTCAGCGAGGGATCTGTGGTTTGCCGTGGCTGGAGGGAAAGTCCAAGATTTGGTGAATCTGATGGGATTTGACAATTCTCCCATGTCTTGGTTCTGGTCAGGAGGTTGGTGGCAGTGGGTGGATCGCACAACAGCAGATGTTGGGCTGCACCAGCAAGGGAGGGCTGACAAATTGGAACAGGCTTTGTGAGGGGAACACGCAAGGTTTGGTGCCACGAACTGCTGGGCTGTGGACACGTGTCTGTCTCCATGCATTGAATAAATACTGGAATTCCAAAGTAAATGTTGACCTAAGCTAAGAATAGCACGTCAGCCCAATCCTCAGACACCAATGGCGAAGGGAAGGAGAACACCACACAAACCACACCGAATATTTAGAGTGGACAAGACCTCTGCTAATAACCACATATTATCATGCCATTTCTGCAAAATGTGTTTCTTCCCCACAGCACTGGCTGTGCCAACCTCCTGCCTCGGGAGGGGTGAACAGAAGCTGAATCAACTCTATGGGGCAGCAGTAATCCACCGAAGTCCCCAGGCTGCTTGGTGTTTCTTGGCCGTATTTTGACTTCATGTCAGGAGACAGTGCCTTGTTCAGCTGAGTTTCTAAGGAAGATCTGGATATGCAGGTATGGGAGGAGATAAAGTGCACTGTAATTCATCCTCTAGTGGGGTGTGTTAGGGGAAGGACCTGGGATGTGCTCTAAAGGACACTTGGGACATGGCTGGGACATGCTTCTAACTTGTAACATCGCCAGTATTTCTACGTGTACATGTCCTGTTGTGAACCACAAGGTCCAAGTCATGGCAGCAGTGATGGAAAGCAATGGATCGCTTGATGTAATTGAGAGGTGGCATGCCTAAATAAAATGAAAGGAAATGTAGGCATTGTAATGTGTTGTTTCAGGATATATCTGAGGTGAGGAGAAAATACCCATGGCAAAATCCTTAGAATAATTCAGTTTGAGGCAAAAGGCAGGGAGAGGTTCCCAGTGGAAGTGTCCCATGTTATTCTCCATAAGATATCCAGGTCTTCCTCGAGGACTCTCCAACCAGTCCTGGAGGAAAGGTAAAGAATGAAGCAGCCTGACTGCTCCAGGCCATTCCACATCACCTAATCCATGGACAAGCACCCTTCCCATCCCCAGCTCTGCCTGCCTGCCATGGCAGGGAGGCCTCTCTGGTAAGAAAAATGCTTTATGCAACACAAATTCGTTTTGTCACATTAAGGGCAGACTATTTCTGAGTATCTTGGCTCTTCCACATTTAAGGAAAAGATAGATTAGCATCCTGAGTTGCCATGGTAAATAATACAGCAGCACCTTTGCGTAATGCCACTCTGCAAATACTTTAATATTGAAGGACTGTAATTTTGCTTTGGAGCCTGGAAGATAGATTCTGAGACCAACCGAACAGTAGCTGATGAAAGTAATTTTGCAGCGGTCTGTTAAGCATCCCCTAACCCAGCCAGTGAGGCACAAACCAGAAAAATAAGAAACCTTATACTTTGATTTTTAAAAAAGTATCTTGAAGCAGAAATTGGATTCAAGATGTGCTATCAATGCACTTACTGGGGATGTGGGTTTGCTAGTGATTAATGGCAGGGATGCCTTCAGTATACATCTCCGTTATTTATTAAGTATTGACAGTGTGTTTAGAGCAGCACATGGCAGAGGAGTTCCAGTTCTTAGTGCAGTCATTTCAATAGCTCCTAGGAGTGATGCTGCTTTTTTTTTTTTTTTTTTCTTTTTTTTTTTTTTTTTTTTTTTTGGTTTGCAAAAGCTACTCCTCCAGGACCCCTCTTCCTTTCCCTGATGCCATCTCCCTGCCTTCTCCTCCATCGCCCTCTCCCAGCACCCAGCAGCCTGAACAAAACCTCTGTGGTGACAGGAGAGCATAAATGTCCCCTCTGTGGCACAGCAGAACACAGTTTTGCATCTCCAGAATTTAGCCCTTGCTTGATGTGCAATCTGTCTGTGCTTGCCCAGGCTTCTCACCAGTGAAGATGCTTCATGTTTTGATTGCAATGGAGAAGAAGGATGTCTCTAGCAGACCTTGTTGAACAAGGCATCAAGGAGCTCTGTCCTGTTCTCTGCCACTGATGTCCTGTCTCTTCATGCAAGAGACCTCTCAGTCTTATCTTTGGGTAAGGAAGCTATGTATGAATCCATTGCCCCACACCCAGGGATGCTCATCTTTCTTGGTTTCACTACATCCCATGGCAGTACCTTAATAACAGAGCAATGTGGCATTGCAGCTGCCCCATGGTGGTTCTTCCAGCCTTCTCAAGACAGCACCTTTCATCATTGTTAAATGCACTTTGAAGATAAAAGGCCCACTAAGACCCAGTTCAGCTGAAACTGTACCTTCTCCACCTGCCTGAACTTAGGCTGTGTGAGTAAGAAGATGCTAGAGACCAGCAGAAAGCCCTCTAAACATTTGTCCTGAAGAAGAGGCGACCTGCTTTCCTTCATCTGGAACCAGATTGCACCATCAGAGCTGGAGGTGATGGCAGGGAAGGAGCAGAAGAGGGGACCACCTGCACAAGGCTCTAGGACAGTAGGATCAGTTTTGGGTTGCTATCTCTGATCTGGTAGAAAGAGAAAAGGATTCCCAAAGCATTTGGAATATATTGCATCTTGTCCCATTGCTGAAACCAGCATCTCACAATAGGAGTCTCCTGCCTTTTTGCATGCTCCATGATTTCAGCGGAGCACCCACCCATTTTCCTCATGCTCAGGAATGAGCTTGGGTCTGAGAAGGATGTGAGAGTGGTGAGCAAGGAGTGCAGAGCCGCAGAGCAGTCATATGCAATTTCTTTTCTTTTTTTTTCTTTTTTAAAGAAAAGCAACATAATGATACAGTTAAATAATGAAGAAGAAGAAGAAGAAGAAGAAGAAGAAGAAGAAGAAGAAGAAGAAGAAGAAGAAAATACTGCGCATAAGATCTTCAAAACAACAACATAAATGCCCTCCTGAAACAAGAAAGTTCCTCTCCTGTATCCTGGTGTTGATAAAAGATGACAGATTTTTTCCTTTGACACAACACCAGTGTCAGAACAGCATGTTGGGATACCAGTTTCTCCATGAGATTTCTCATTCATTCATGGGGCCAAAATACATGGTGTGCTTCAACCACCAGGCAGGCTTGTGCTGTTGAGTTTTCATTCCTCGCTGTGGTTTTGGTGGCTGAGGAAGCTGGAAATCAGGATTACTAGATATTCTCCCATACACAGCTCCAAATCTTCCTCCTCTTTTTCTGCATCAATCCTTTCCTTTAAGAAAGCACCACCACCACGCAGAGACACCAGTCCTCTTACAAACCTCACAACTGTCCAGAGACAGATCAGAAACAAGGACTTCAGTGGTGCCTGGAGTGCTTGTGTGAAGGAGAAGACCTCATCTGTGCACCTTCGGTGAAGACTTCACTTTAAGAGAATGAATTTATTTCTTCCTGAGAATCATGTTGAATTTCCATACAACACAGCCCGACCCTTTGAAGGAGTTGGCCTGTCATTAGATTGTACTTTAATGAGTTAACCTGTCTCCAGAAGACTGGGATGGACTCTCCATGTTGCTAGAACCTTTTCTTATTATGGTTGTGTCCACAGCCTTTTAAAAGCACCACAGCTGCTCATCAGCACCTTTCCTTCTGCAGAGGAACACTTTCCAAGAAAAGGGCACAGATGTAAAGCTGGGTGTTTGGGACAGGAAGGGTCCTGGGGGAAGAAACAGAAAGCTTCCAGCCACCCCTTCACATGGGCACCCTTTGAGATGGAGGCTTTGGCAAGCTCAACGTGGGTCCCAGGAGTGTTGTTTCGGACATCTCCTCTCCAAAACTGGGCTGCCGTGACTCCCAGACCCCTGCAAATCTCACCACTTGCAATATATTTCACGGCTTGGCCTTGACGATGTTGCTCATGTCCTGCTGAAAGGGGTTCCTCTTCTCTCAGCGCAGCAGCCTGCTCTCTGGGTTGTGGGTTGCACACAAAATCTCTCTGAGATTTCTCAAGTTGGCAAGACCTTCCTGCAGCCCTCATCCCCCTTACTTCAAAGCCATCCCTCCAAGGTGAAATATGTCGAGAAGGGAAGGCTGTGGCAGCTGCAGATAGCAACCCAGCAGCTTACAGGGGACATTTGCTGTGGGGACGGCTTTTAGGGCAGGTTTTCATTATGTGGAAAGTGTGTATCCGAGCCGTCCTGCAGGGTGGCGTGGTGCCTGTATTTACAGTGCTGGCAGCTTTCAATAGCAATCTATTTTTAATGAAACCAAGCTGGAATGTGGTGCCTAAACCCTTGATTTAAGGCAGATTTCTAAAGGGAAGATTTAAGCAAATTTGCTTGATTGGAAATTAATTATTGCAACAGTCAAGTTCAGCTCAAATGATCTTGCAGAGACGGCCGCAGGAGTCAGATAATTCATGTTGGAGAGAAGACATCAATTTACATTCCTTACATTTCCATTTGGAAGGTTTCCTAATGCTGGAGTGAGCGGGAGGCATCGCAAAGGGAGAGCAAAGGGCCAGGGGGACTGGCAGAGGATTGATTCGTTCCCTGAAGCCCTCCTGTGCAAGGCACCATGCGTGAGTTATGGTAAACCCAATATAATGAGATCTTGCAGAGCCATTCATCATGCCAGCACTGCCAGATCCTCCTGTGAAGCCAAAGGGACGTCCGGGGGCCCAGGTGCGAGAGGGAAGATGCGTGTCAGCCTTGGTGAGTGAGGGGCTTTCATTTGCAAGGTTTTATTGGTGTATTCATTTTTGTACTTTATTATCATTATTATTATTATTCCATTTTAATTTTGCTGTGGGGAGCTCTTATAGAGAGCAGGTCGGCTCCCAAAGTGGAGGGCAGGTGGGGGTGTGTTGTGGGAACAGGGAGGCTCTGCTGGGCACCAGCAGGGTGCTGGACCCACTGGCATTTCACAGCTCCTCTCCCATTTCTTGAGCCATTAGCCAAATTCAGGGAGTGGGAGAGGAACTGAGCCAGCTCCAGGAAACAACACATGATGGAGATATGCAAAGTTGCCCTATGTCATTGTGTTACTGGGTTGTCCTTAGCAGCTTAAGCTCATTATTTCCCATTTAATTGTGTTCCAGTGCTTAAAGTATAATAGGAAATCAGCTCCCTGGTACGCCTTCAGAGATGTGAGTCCTCACCCTCCCAGGTAGGGCATGCCAACGTGGTATTACATTTATTTATGGCAGGATGGAGACGTGTCTCTCTCTCCTCCATCTGCATGTTTCACAAGGGGCATAGTGCCTTCCTCTCACCTCCTCACCATGACCAGGAGCCCCCAGCACTCGCTGGGCTGTTTGCTCAAAGCATCACCTCTGGGACAGGTTTAATTAACAGCGAGCGTCTTCAGAAAGCTTGGAGGATATATTATCTCACATCCTGATGGGGGAAGACTTTGGTTTAGACTTCTGTGAGGTGCAAAATCTGCCCCTATTTGTCCGGATTTGAGCATCGTTGCATCGGGGGCTGAGGCAGGAGGGAGGCAGCAGGGAGCAAAGGGTGGGCAGGATGGCATCAGGTTGGGAAACCCAGTGACGGCCTGGCGGGCCGCCTGCTCTCAGCCCGTCTCTCACAGTTGGGAGTGATTAACGAGATGAAGTTCTCCTCCTTCCCCCGCTGCGTCCTGCTGGGCTGTCCGGGTTGGCGGAGACTGTGGTTTGGGTTTCTCGTGTTCCCTCGGCTGAAATGCAGCCCTGGTGACGAAGAGGGAGGCTCTCAATAGATTACTTGTTTTCAGCAGTGTCTGTACCTCCACAGCTCCTCTGATGCCTTGTGGGCTCCCAGTCCAGTTTCGCTGCCTTCAGCACCCTGCAGAGCTTCAGGAAACAGACCGAAGATAGGAAGGACGCTCCAGATCTCTGGAATGCTGCAGGCTGTTTTTCTCTTTGAAGCTGGTTTCTTTTTCCAGCCCTTTCTAGTTTGCTTTTGGTCAGTGTGACAGGATTTTCTCTGATCCTTTCCTTAGACCAAGAGGGAAGCAGGACATGTCATCCCTTCTCCTCCTCAAAAATGCAGACTTCTAACCAAGCTCTTGCTTGAAAATGACATAAGAAATAGTCATTTTGGCTGGACTTCACCTTGCCCATTCTCTGCCAGTGGACTATGGTGAAAATATGAGAAGAATTTAAGGCTGCAGTGAAAATCTCCCAGCTACTCTCCCAATATCTAATGATTTGTATAGGGATGTCCCATACCACTTTATTTATTTATTTATTTATTTTTACATTTAATACCCTGCAACGGATTCTTCTTCCCTGAATTTCTCCCATTGCATTTTGGACACACGTAAAGCACTGCCAGCATCTGGATTTAGGAAGCTTCACATCTTAACTGCATGCTTGAACCTGTCACAAGGCAGTTTCAAAGGACAGTCCCTCATTCTTGTACTATTATTCCTAGTTGCCCTTCCCCAAACCCCTCCTGATTATATAGATATTTTCATCTGTTTTCCAGGTTGAAGAATCCTCGCTAGTGAAAAGACCACTATTTTAGGCAAAAGTTGAATGCTCAAAAGTGGAACTTAAGGTTGTCTGTACAATGTGAACCCAGCACTGTGAGGGACAAGCTCTCTTGATTAAGATGTAGGAATCCTGCCCTGGACACTCAAATTCTGCCATAGGCTTCCTTAGTGATGCTGGGCAAGTCAGCCCAAACTCTACCAAGAAAGCCACAAATTCTTGCTTTCAGTGAACGTGGCTTGAGATGCTGAGGTCTAACCCACCCTGGTGCTGAGCAGTCAACAGCACCTGGGCTTTTCTGGAAGATAACGTGGAATTTAATCAGAGCTAGCTCTCCTCCTGTTTCTTAGAATTGACAAGTGGCTTCAAAACACGTTGGGGGGCAAACAGATGGAGCACACCATGGAGCACAAACTACACCTCCTAAGGAGATCTGGATAAGAATAAATAGTGGTAATATTAGCAGTGATGTAGACAAGCACTTTGTTTTCCTACCATGGGATGCTATGTGTACAATGAATAACATAGAGTATTAAATCTGCTGTGAGAAAGTGGTTGACAGCATCCTTTTAAGCTAATTGAAGTAATTCTGGGTAGCTTTTTCTTGCTTGAAATTAGTCAGGGTAATTTTATAGATATTTAGGTCACTCTTAGTGCACATACTGTATTTAGCAATGCAGGCTTTCTGACTAATGTGGCTGTCTTTGTCTGCATTCACGAATATCTACCAATTTTTCTTTGTAGATAAATTTATCCCTGAACGAAAGATGAAAGATGAAATCTTGAAGATTGCTGCTGGTTGTTTTGTCAATGAATATACACCCTCCTTTGAGCTTGAGGAAGGAAAGGATGGCCTATATTTTTAAGGGTGATCATAAATAGTTTTACACAAATGTAAAGGTTTTGTTTTCTTTTTTGTTGTTATTGTTCACCATGCTCTATTAGTTCAGCATTAATGGGAATTAAATGTCCTACTTATCTGGAGTAGGTGCCCATGCTAATATTAGTGCAGTTGGCTGTATTTGATATTTCTGAGCACGAGGTCCTGCGCAGGTAAGAGCACCTTGGGGTGATTCTCTCCTTGTTGAGAAGTCCAGAGTTCCGTGTCAAAGTGGCCTTCCATTCAGGCACCACAGTATTTCACGTGACTTTGCCTTCTCATTTAAGTGGCAGTGTGAGCCCTGGGAAAATGAAAGGCCATAAAAGAGGACAGGCTTTTCGGCAGGCTCATGACACTTGGCTTTACATCAAAGTTTTGGGGAGAAGTGGAAAGAATGACTCAGTGTGTGGGGGAGGTTGCAGCAAAGAGGGAAAGCAAACAGGCCCTTACGTGATATGAAAAAAGGCACTACCTATGCCTGAGAAATTCCTGACTAGTACAGAAAAGGGGGCAGGGGAAAAAAGAGACATCAAAATTTGGTCATCTGAAGGCCTATCTGGTTCAGTACACTCAGAGTCAAGGAGGGGATGACTTGATAAATGGTGGAAGAAAGACGACCACTGCAGACTGAGCCATTCCCTTTTGCACAGGTCAGCAGGTTAGAGCTCCTGGGTCAGGGAGGACAGCTGGAACATCGCATTTCATCGTCCTCCAGCAATTTGGAAGTCCCCCACATTTATCAATAGGAAGCTATAGATTATTTTGTCCTGCTTGAAATTCAAGATGTCGAGTTCCAGCAGGCTGCAGCACATTTTTTGTAAAAATAGTGCTTGTTTGTACCTGTTTGCTCACGGCTGCACCTTTGGCATCTTTGGTTTAAATTAAACCAGCATCTCCCCACCTTGTCATGGGCTTGCACCTTGGATGGATGGATAGTGGTGACAACTCTTGATGTTCAACAAGCCGTAGTCATTTGTTGTAACACTATTAGGTGCCCATAAGCTTGTTTTTGTTTTGGTAGAGTATGTAGAATCTTTGTACTTACTGCTTCTTTTTTGTCATTATGGTCCCAGAACTGCGTAAATATCCATGTGTTTTCCCCTTCGGTATGAGGTGACACAGGTTCACAGGTAAAGATCCATGGAAGCTCTGGTAGTGGGCCTGCTGTGTTGTTCCAGATCTATGTTCTCAGTTATATTGAAGTAAAAATATCAATTCCATAATATGCAGTTTTGTGACAACTGGTTTCAATAACAGCATGAGGCAGCTTTGGTCCATGGGTGCATCTGTTTAAAAAAAAAACAGAAGCAAGGGCAGTAGCAACTTGTTCATGACTTACCATGAAACTTTTCCCCTTGGAAAACCTGATTTTTCAGTTGAAAAAGTAAAACCTGAATATTTCATTTAAAAAACCCTAAGCTTTGGAAATATCACTGAAAATTGTCCCTTTGTGGGCCTTCTGCACCATTCAACTGCAAGAGCTCATGCTAGTTCTGATGCCATCCCAGGTTCTCCCCTCGGGGTGCACAATGAGTTCCTGTGGCCAGGATACATCAGGGTATCTTTTGTCTAGCTGAGAACCTTTACATGAGAAGTGAAACACTTTTTCCAGGAAATGAGGGAAAAAAAAAAAAAAAAAAAAAAAAGTTTGTAATTTCTTTTGTCTGGTTTTATTATCCGTATTAGTGCAGAAACTCAAAGTACCAGTTGTGGACCCGGCTTGAGCTAAGTGCTGTGTATAGGATGGAAAGACAGTCCCTGTCCCAAATTGCTTACAATTGATGGGCAAGACAAGAGACACTAAAATGGTTTCCAGGAAGGTTCCTGACCGCTACCACTGCTAATGGAGCTAACACCTTTGTTGGTGGATGTCACCGGCTCTTTTATCCAATTTATAGGGCTGTTACGGCCGGGAAAACACAAAGATCGTCACAGTTCCTTATATTTATGACTAAGAGCAACCTCTCTCTTCTGCTGTCAGATTGCTCCCCTGGGTTGAAATCCTCTCGAGTTGTAATCACTATATCGTTTTGTCACCAAGGCAACCACAGCAGTCACTCTGGGAATCCGAGCACACATAGCTCTGGCTCTGCCTTTTGGCATTGAAACGTTTCCTAAAACTGCCTTCTGTCTACTTCCACGCTATACCAGGGTCCCACATGTTTCAGAGGGCCCGTTTGTTTTTTTTTTTTCCAGGGATAAGCCTTTGGAGAATACAATTTTCCTTTCTGCACCCAGATGGGAAGTCTCTAAATTATATGAGAATGATTTAACTCTGTCCTGGCCTGCCGAAATCCTCTGAGGTTTAATTACTCAGTGACACAAAAACTGCCCGAGCGTGCCAGAACCAGTGGCCAATCTTCCTCCAGATCTTGCTTTTGACATTAATCATTTCCAGCTGTTTCAAAGAAAGATGTAAGAAACGCTACACTTGATAAATTATGCAATTTTCCCACAGGGGAAGTTTCATCCTAATGGGCTGTTGGTAGCTTGTTTGTGCTCTGCAGTACGAGAATTGATATCCTTTTCAGACCAATCTAACATAGCTGAAGATGCTCCATTAGCCAGATAAATGCCAATTTCTTTCCATCTCTTTTTTCTTTTCTTTTTTTTTTTCTTTTTTCTTTTTTTTTTTCAATCTTGCTAACCCCTGAGCTTGCGTAATATCTCTTGGTGATGAGTTCCACAGCTTAATTAGGCATTGTAATAACACATTTCAAATTGATGAGGTGTTCTATTTGCCTTTTTACTGAGTTGGGTGGTTTTTTTTCCTCCCTTTTTCTAGATATGATGAAAACAGGGAAGGAAGGGATTCCCAGCCTGCCCTCCCAGAGACGTCCAGCAATTTATGCACTTCTTTCATGTCACCTCTCCTCCCAGCCAGCTGTGAATCTCCTAAGGCAGGAGGAAGCCTCCATCTATTTTCTGATCCAAAACCCTTTCAAAACACGGGCAGAAAAAAGCCACCTTTCTCATTAGGGATGTGAAGTCTGGGAAGAGCCAGAGGAAATATCGGAAGAGCGCTCCAGCAGAAGGGCTGGTGGCTCCAGGGGGAGTCCTGCAGGAGCAGCGCGGCTTCACGGTGGCACATTGGGTCCGACAGCATTCTTCGCGAGGAAGATGAAGGCTTTCCTTTCAGCATTTCCATCGGGAAGAAGGAGGAGCGAGGGGGAAGCTGCATTCAGACTTTGTCATCCCATTTTGTTTTGACTTCTGTGCTAAACCGAGTCAAAACAGGTTGAAGCAAGACACGGTGAAGTAAAAATAACTATTTTTTTAAATAATCCCAATATACCGAAATTAAAAAAAAATAATAAAATAAAAAATATCAGAGAGAGATTTCACACTTGCAGCTTGGAATTCATAGTCTTTGAAAGAAATTTTAATATTTTTTTTGAGGAACAAAAATCTGTCTTGCCCAGGAAGTCCAAACTAAAGCCTCCAAATGTCCCTATTGGGAGATAGGATGAATTATATTGTGGTTGAGAAAACTTGTTGGGGCTCAGGGAATGTGGATTTATTTCCTGGCATGGTTACAAATCCCCTCTGTAGCTCTGAATGAGACATTTGGAAATAAATCTTACCAAGGATTTAAACATTACAGTCCTGAGCACTTCATTACCCCTTTTTGAGGTGTTTAGTGCCTGGAATGGGACCAAAGTCCCCAAAGACTTGGGAACGGAGGCAGGGGAAAATGTCCATATGGGAACGGCAGATTTGGAGCATGCCAGATTTTCTCATTCAATATTTTTCATCTGTTCTAAGCTGGCAACACTTTCCTGAAAAATGAACGTGCTCCCAGTCCCCCTGCAACTCACAGGGCAGGGCAAAATGCTAAGAAATACATCATTAATACATCATTTCTTCATGCTCAGAGATTTGAGATTCTGGGAGAGGGTTTTTTCTTGTATTTTCTTCTTTTGTATTTTTTTTTTTTTTTTGTCTTCCCTGCGGTCCTCATGGGGCTTACAACATAGGAAATCCTGGGATCCCCTTGCTTTAGATTATCAGTGTTCTTAGTTTCGGGGAGACTTTCTTGACTTCCTTTCATGATGCCTCAGAAAATTACAAACTCTTCTTTGCTCTACAACAGCAAGATATTCCCTGCACTATTTTCTTACTGGTACGGGTCCCACCTTTCCCCAGACAGTTTGCAGACCTGATTCCCAAGGGGAGGTGATGCTTAGTTACAGCATGGCATGCACGAGATCACTCCCACAGCTCACCCCGCAGAAATAGTAGATGGGGCTCTAAATACCAACATAATTTTTAATGTTGATTTTTCTTTTTTTCCCCACTGAAAAATATTCTTGGGCAGAAAGATGACCTGCAGTGTCAGGTAGCAGAGGACAACCTGTGGCATGCCTGGCTCCTTTGTGCTCTACGTGGAGGGATGCCCCGGCATCGCACATGGGAGAGCATCTTGGTCCTGCTCCCATCTGCAACCCAACGTGTGATGGGGTCTGTGGGGAAGAAGATCTTGGTCTGGGGACGTGCGACCTGACTTTGCAGTCAAGGCAGGACCTCGGGCAGCTGTTTCTCCTGAAAACTGTAATGTGAACCAGAGGGACAGGTCCACTCTCTGCCATGCCTCAGGCCAAGCAATGCATCTTGCTAGCAGCCGAGAGCCGCTGGGGGCTGTCCCTCCTGCTGAAGGGTCATTTAATCCAAAACTTGCTGCTCCGTCAGGGCCTCGAGCCACTGATCCCCTGGGCATGGTGAGACCCATCTGTTTACCGAGCTCTGCACGTCCAGGGCATGACAAGGATCTTGGCCGGGCCGGGCTGAGGAGGCTGTTTTGAATCTCGCCTCTTTCTTGTGGGATTGCGTCGGGGGAGAAGTGAATGCAGAGACAGGGCTTTGATGCTGCCACTTGCTGGCAGCGCGCTGCAAATGTGGACGGGTGGTTCCCGCGCCGCGAATGTGCTGAGGGCATGGGCAGTGGGCACAGCGACACTAAAATAAATTACATGTTTCTCAGGAATGGGGTGGGGACATCAACAAAACCTTGGCCTTATGCAATTGCCGCCAGCATTACAACAGATTTAAAGCAGCTGCTGCTGGCTTTCCCTCTTTGCTTTCATAAAGGGGCTGTTTGTCTGCTTGCTGGATCCTGGTGGACACGGCGGTGGGGGGAGGGAAAAGGGGAACGTGTGGGGGTAGCACGGGGATGGCTGGGTGAGGGGATTGTGCCCAAATCTGCCATCTTTGGCTGAAAACTTCTGGACAGCTTGAGGGTTGGCCAAATTTAAAGGGAGAGAAGTCCTCTTGTGGTGCCAGGCAAGGAGCAGGAGCTTAGGAGGTCCATGGGGGGCCATAAAGAGGGAGAGGCAGGGCTGAGCCCAAAGGATGTTCCTGGAAACACCGCCTGGAGGAGGGCAAGATGTTGCCATCAAGGCCAGAAAAGAGGCAGTTCCTATCCTCTGAGGCACAGGAGGAGACAGGGGGCTAACCTCTGACTTTGAATATCTTTGAAGGTCTTTGATTTCCTCCTCAGACAGAAAGGGGAGGCTGAGTTTTGAGGTTGCAAGTAGCAAAAGTGGTAAGATCTGGACACAGTCTGAGTGTGGGGTTGGGAGGAGAGGATCGGGTCTAGGATGATGTTGGGGTGATGGGCACAGGACGCAGAGAGGTGCCTGACCCTAATGAGCTTGGGTTTGGCCGTGCTGGAGACTGAGCAGCTCAACAAGCAGTGAGGCAGAGGATGGGACGGTGTGGGACCTGCTTGTGGCAAGGAGGGAGGATGTGGCTCACTTGTATTTGATGCTGAGAGGAGCCAGAGACAGGACCAGAGAAGGCAGGAAAATAAAAGAGGGGGAGCAGGTGACATGGGGGCATCTATAACTGAGCACTCAAGTCCCTTATTTTCCCACCAAACAGGAAAATTCCCCAATTTCAGATGCAGCAAGGCTCTAGATTCACTGCTTTGAGCAGCCTGCTTGAAACTCTCTGTGGGACAAGAGGAACCCCCATGCACTAACCACAGGCAGTACCTAAACTGAGAGCACCTGCCTGTGGGTATGGCTCTGCCTTTGTGTCCTGAAGGGAAGCCCGGGATGCACTTTCCATCTCACCTCAGAGACACACAGCACTGTAGCAACACCCTGGGTTGTGACTGTAAACCTTTAAAACGAAAAGGAATGGATAACCTCCTATTCGGGCCCTTCTCCAGCCCAAATCTACTTGCCTTCAGCCACGTATTGTTGCCTTTATTCAGCCCTAGTATTCACCAGCCTCTTTCTATTCAAATAATACTAAAGCATGCTCGCATGAGGGTGAGCATGTCTTACTTAGCATATAACTGGTGTTTCAGCAAAACCCCAGGAGCAATCAAATCATCACTCAAATAGAAGCACTCCAGCCAGATAGCCACAAAGAAGTCTTCTCCATCATTCCAGGAAACCATCCCTCAGCTGTCTCCAGCAATCCTATTGTGAATAGATGTCTTTTGCCACTTTCCCAGAACATCCACAAATGCAGGGGGTTCAGATCCAGGGAGGACAGCACAGGAAAACCAAGATTTAGTGTCTCAGTGGAGGCAAAGAAGTTGCCCTGCCAGCAGTTTCTCTCTCCAGCTGAGGTGGAATGAGCTCCAGCCCCACCAACAAGGCAGAGAAAATGTAGTCCTGAGTTCCTTCTGGCCTTGAGCAGCCTTTAAACATAAAATTGGTGCAGTTTAAGTGCTGCTTGGCTTGACAAAGAGGCTCAGAGTACTGTCCATGATGAGATTTGGAGGCAGAGTGTCAAACACTGCAAAGGGCTTTGAATATTTATTTTCTTCTCATCTCAAACCCAGCTCTCCCACTGTGGTGGGTAAGGGGCTTAGCACAGAGCAATTGCAGCAGAGAACACCTCCCAGCACATCAGCTCCGCGTTTCCAGAGGCTGGGTTTTATCTTCAGGTCTTCTTTGGGACTCTTTGGGCTGGTAGCCACATGTGTAAGGTCTCCCAGTTTTGCACATTGCTCTAAGCCACCAGCTCGTTATGGAGCTGCATGTTTCCAGCCTCACCACATCGTTGCATGAACAGAGGAGCAAACACCTGCACTGCCATCATTTCATTTCACTCTTCAGGCTTCTCTGCTGGGAAGGTCGAAAGGAGGAAATGTTTGCTCTGTACACTGGGTTTCTTACCTGCCTGGTATTTGTTTCTGGCTTTTCCCTGTTAGAAAAGCTTTGTGCAGGGAGCTTGTGCCTGCCGAGTGCTGAATCCTCCCCCACCCAGCTGAGCCCCCCTTCCTCCCCACAATCCAGTGACCTTTCCTTTAGGAGCTGCAGGAAACAAGCCCAGGAGGATACTGCTCGCCCTCACCACGGTCCTCCCGAACCCACAAGGCACCCTCTCCCCGGGTCAGGATGTTAAACCAGGCGGGGATTCCTCCGCAGAGCTCAGTGGAGATGTCCCCTCCATCTCTTCTCCTCCCTGCTGCCTGGTGCGGACGTGTTCAGCAGACTCCCCACCAAACACCCTCTGGGATTTGCAGTGATAGCTGTGCCAGAAAACACGAACCTTCTCCTGGATCTACCTCCTCCCAGGGAGAATCTTTCTTGTCTGTTCCTCCCCATCAGCAAGACGTCCTGGCAGGGTGCCCCATCTCCTCAACCTGCCCTGTAGCTTTCTTTCTTTCTTTCTTTCTTTGGTCAGGGTGAACAACTAGGAAAATTAAGATAATAAAAATACCCTTGAAGACTTAAACCCCAAGACCTCGCTTTTGGCTCAGGATGTCTCTGGGCTGCTGTTTTCTCTTTTGTTCTCCTCTGGTTTTGTATCGTGCACCTTCCCCTCTGCTTTTTGTTAGCATTAGAAACAGAAGCAGGGATATTTCTAGCCACGCTCTGGCTTTGATGTGAACGGAAAGTTTTCTTGTCCCTAAGGTGAAAGGAGAGCTATGTTAGCAAAAAAAAAAAAAAGCTTCCTTCTGCTAAAGGAGACCTCTGAATAAATGAAGATTTAGCTGAAACAAAGATTTATAAACACTCAGAATAGAAATTGATTCTTTTTATGGCAGTTTCATTCTTGCTTTAGTTCTACTTTCACAGATGTCCTAATTGTAAGACGCTATAGCAAAACTGAAGACTGAGGAGCCCTGCATTTTGTGTACTTCACGTCAACACCAGCAAGAGCAGCAATGGCAACAAAACTTAGAAAATCACATAAAAAATTAAACTATGTTATACACATCCAAATTCTGGCATGCTGGTCAACTCGAGGGTAGTAGGGAATACTCCGGCAGCCAACTGCTTCTTCGGCAAAGCAAGGGTACAAGAGCTCTTCATGTGACTTTGTCTTAGGCCATTGTTTTGTTCTCTGTTAATTTAGCATCTCTTTCCTTCATGTTCGCAAAAGCCAGGGTTGAGGGATGCTGCAACAGCAGGCTCTGGACTGCTTTAATGTGAGCCAGAGAGGGGCTGAGCTGGCTGAAGGGTTGTGCAAGAGGCGAGGCAGCTCTACACACTTCACCTGAGCTTTAAAGGGCTCAGAAAAAGAAAGAAAAAATCAAACAGGAGCCTGCAGTGCTTTTTCCCTTATGATAATATTGTGAGAGTTTTAAGGAGTTCAAACATAAATGAAGAATAGGGCTTTCCACATATTACCCGCAGTAATTCAGTACATATATACATGCAATATATAAATATATATAAAAAGAGATGGACTTACATATAAATAGATGGACATATATATAAAAGAGATGGACTAAGAATGCCCAGACACTGTTTACTCATAGCAGCCATTATTTGAAAAAAGTGCCTACATATAAAAAGATTTTTACTTTAAATGTTCCCAGGGCCTTTGAAGCTAATTTGTTTGCTGGCTTGATCAAATATTCCTGGAACAGAAATAAACCCTCCTTTTTAACATCCAAGGTCTTACCTTGTTTACTCATAACACGCCTACTTGAGTGCTGAACACTGAGCATGAATCAGTTCCATTTTTCCCAGCACAGTGTTTGTATTTCTTTTGGATATATCATTTTCCAAATCGGAGTGTGAAAAATAAATCAGTGGAAGATATTTGCCGTGGGCATATACTGCAGGTCTGCAACACACTGGGAGTGAGCAGCCAGAAGGCCAGGGCTCCAGCTGGTAGCACTGGTCCATAGGAGATGTTCAGCAAGGTGCCTCCATCAGAGCAGGGCCACCACGGGGCCACACCGCTCTCTTGTCTCCAGCGGCTTGCAACCAACTTCTTTACCCATAAAGAATGGGTAAAAAAAGATATTTGTATTTAATAATGCATAATGGAGTTTCCCCCATTAAGCTGCTGAATTGCTGCTGGAGTTCTGGTAGTCTTTTTATGATTTATGGCAAAAAAAAAATCCCTTCCCAGATGTGCTTTCTCAACTCCCCAATGAGGATGGTTCTTCTGACCACCTGACGGATGGCTCTGGGACTGCCTGTAAAGCTTCTTACACCCATGGCACTGTAGGTCCTTGTGCAGGATGGTGTTTGTATGGACATAGGTGCAGAGAGCCAAAGGTGACCCTAACAGAGCTCAGAGGTGAAAGGTGCAGTGATATCCCCGGGGGGAGCAGATCAGCAGATCACCTTCTGCAGGTCCATGGAGCACCTTACGTGTCTTGTGGGGGAAATCGAGGTCAAGAGAGAAAGGATGTGCAGAGAGATCAATGGCCAGGAGGGCTGAGGACAACAGGGGGACTTTAAATGAGATTGAAAGCCAAAATAAGTTAGCAATTGTATTGAGAATGGGAAAAAAAAAAAAAAAAAAAAAAAAAAAAAAAGTGTTAATAATAATGAAGGCAGAAAAGTTCCATAAATATTTCTGCTCTGTACTTGGGAATAGCCAGATAATGTAATCACAGCCGAGATGGTGAAATGCTTTCCATTCCAACAGTAACCCCCTAAGGGGGGCTTGGGCAGCCGCTATTAATCCTCGGCACGGCTGCATCTAGATAACTGCACCCAAGAGTTTTAAAAGGGCCGCCCGAGGAGGTCTCTGGAACATTAATGATGTGTTTTTTCAGTTGTTTTGGGTGGTTCTGAAAGATGAGAGTCCGGCTAATGTTGTAACTATGTTTTTCAAAAGGTAAATGGGATATCCTAGGAAAGAGTAAGTCTGTTAGCCTGGCATCGGTCCCAGGCAAAATAATACAGAATCTCACACAGGACGCAATAAATTAAAGGAGGATAATTAATAGAGGAAGGAAATTAAAGGAGGGTAGCAAAACTAAGGCCAAGTAGTAATGCCGTCAAGTGAATTTCGTGTCCTTTTTAAAAAGTAAGATTGCTGATTTTTTAAAGAACTGTAACAGTGTTGATCTTACAGGTTTTGTCAACATTTTTCAGAAAATGGTGTTTCAAATTACTCCTGTTTTTAATTTGAATAAGAGTTAGAATGCTGTGCAAAGTGTGCAGAAGTTGTTAAATGGTTTGCAAACCAGCTAATTAATAGGATTCAGAGGGTAATTATAAATGCAGTAATAAATACAGTTGCTGTGTTTCCACTGGGGTTGGGCAGAAAACATTTCCATGCTATTTAACATTTGGATTAACGACCTGAAGAAAACATACATTCACCACCGATAAAACCTTTCAGATGACCCAAAGAGCAAGGAAGTCATAAATGACAAAGGAAGGAATTCTGCAATAGAGAAAAATTATTGCTTCTTTTATTGCCACACAGTGAGGATGCATTTGAAGGGGCCAAGTGTGCAGGCAGACAGCAGCGACCCATGGGCATGGGCTGGCCCCATGGAGAGGGGCACTGGGAAGGACTTTGGGAACAGGGGGAGGCGGTGGGAAACGTGTGAACCCAGGCTCCCACTGCCTTTTGGTGACCACAGGGCTGATGTGACCATGGGGGTGAGGGAAATGGAAAGTAGGAAATGGAAGACTGTGCTGAAAGCAGCACGGGAGGATGGTGGGCAGTATGGGGAGCCTAAATACTAAATACTGAAAAGCACTGACGGCCGGAGAGGGCTGGGGGAGTCAGGGGCTGTCACAAACTCAAGGCTTGCGTGGCAGACAGAGACTGCAGGATTTCATCTACGAGTGAACACACATGGCAGTTTTATGCTTTTGGCACCTGAAGCAGTCAGCAAATAGGGGCCACTAAGTGGACTCTCCTGTGCACTCTGCATTCTCTGCTGATTGCAGAGCCTGAGCGACCTAGACGAGGTATCCCCATCATTCTCAAATTTAGGAAACGGGAACACCCCCTTTGCCCCGAGATGCATGTTAAGATGCAATTCCTTCCTAACCTCTGAGTGCCCCATGGGGTAGCCAAGGGAGACCTGACAGCATCAGTCTCCAGGGTACAAACAACCAACCATTGCAAAATGCTGTGGCTGGAGGGCAGGCAGACAGACCAGAAGCCAGGGACATGCAGTAGGCTGCTGAGTCCTGGGTGGAAGATGGCAATTCAGATCATTTGACCAGCTCCTGCTGGACATGGATTTTTTTTTCATTGATGCCAAGGAGATGCTGACCATCAGGAGCCTGCAGACCTGGCATCTTCAGCTGCTCCAGCTGAGGGGCTCCACAGCAAGGGCCAGCAAAAGGGAGGACTTGTAAAACCCTTTTCATCAGGGCTCTGGTCACTGCTGCCAAGGCTGCACAAGCTTTCCTGAAGTTTGCTGTTTTTCTTTGGAGAGGTAATGGATGAATGAGGGAAGTGTGTTTTCTCTCGCCTGGGCTCTCCCTGACCTGAGCTTGCATCACAGCACTTCTGCTGTGAAATTCATCTGATTCCACGAACTTCTAAAACTGATGAAATGCTGCCCAGGCCCTCTGGGAGTTGACCATTACACATCAATTTTCAACAACAAAAAAAAAAAAAATTGGCATCTTTTTTTTTTTTTTTTTTTTTTTTTAGATGTGGCTATGATGTGGTTCCTAAATGTACCCCTTTGATATCTGATAATCTGTCTGCTTCCCTCCTTGCTCTGGGCCTCCTGTCCACTCTGCTTGTGCCCAAACACCACCTCTCCTCAGAAGTCCAGACGGCTTCTTGCCTTTCCAACTCTCCCCACCTTTCCCTAGAGGCCAGCCCCACCAAAGGTAAGTTCTCCCAACCCTTTTTATTTTATTTTATTTTATTTTATTTTATTTTATTTTATTTTATT